>NC_136488.1:43290097-43602597 GCF_053919585.1 Euprymna scolopes
GGATTAAAAAAAATTAAAATTAAAAATAACAAATAAAAATATTAGATTAGACACTTATAAGCGGCAGCTCGATGTAACCATAGATATACACACACACACACACACACACACACACGCAACACATATACATACACCTACACCCACATACACACACACACGCCTCTAAAATGTACGTTCTTACACGTAAATGCCTTGACACGCGTTTACTAACCTAGGAAGAAAGGGACGAAAGTATACGGATATATAGTGAAAGAAATAGAACAGCGCGTAATGGAAAAAGAAGAAAAAAAAGAAAAAAAAGAGAGGAAAAAAAGAGAGGAAGAAAAAAAGAGGAGACAGTGATCAAATGTTAACTGTCATATTAGTCTAGAAACTCTGAGAGAGATAAGGGAAAGAAAATGGATGTACACGCGTCCTATAGTTAATTGAGTCATGGAAAGTAGGTCTATTAAAAGATAAATAAAAAATAATAAAAGTAAGAAAATAAAAATAAAAATAAAAAGAATATTATATACAAAGTTTTTAAACTATCTGTATGTGATTATGTAAAAATAGGTAGAAATAAATATTATCTTATAATTCATTTAAATATTGTATTTGTATTATAATACTATGAATTTAAAAAATTGAGTCTTATGTATTTAATATTTTATATATTTTCATGTAAATAATTTTATTGGTGATTATAGCGGTCGTTGTAATTAATATTTCAATTCTTAATTGATTAAGAAGTGGAACATTGTAATATTGGCCGCCCCCAATTCGATAGGACGTATCTGTATATATTAACCGAAACTAGATACGTCCCATGGACTTCTTTTTGTGGGGATATCTCAAAGACAAAGTTTATCACACCAAACCAAGAACAATTGATGCATTGAAAATAGAAATTGAAAGACAATATCGCAATATTCCTAATGACCTGTTTCGTGACGTTTGCGAATCCCTTGGTGCGCGTTATCAGTGTTGTCTGGACAATAATGGTCATCAATTCGAACATTTGCGAACATGATTCTTAATCACATTTATCTTCTGTATTCGAAGCTATTCCATTTCACTGTATGTTCATAAATAAAGGATTTTTCGTCATTCGAAGTGCGAGTATATTTTTGAGACACCCTGTATTAAAATCCATTATTTCTGAACAATTTTTTTCAGAAAGATAAACTACTGAAGTTTATTATGTGAAAGGCAGAATGATATAATACTTTACTATGATTTTTAATAGAATTTTAAGTTTTAAAATTTTCAAAAATAAACGCTTTTGATGATTTTTTCTGCTGAATGTAAAAAATATAAATATTTTCTCTTTTTTAAGATTTTCGAATCAATTAAAGTAACTTTTTTATGTCTAAATACAATTGACTATGATTGGCGATAAGAATATACGAAAATATAAGAATATAATTATCTTATATTTAAATAAATTCAAATGATTCAATTGTTTCGCAAAATCTCGTACATTTTAGGAACGATGCGCTTATCGACGCCATCTTGGATTTTAGGTATGGGAACCCAATCGCGTCTAGCATTTTCATAAATTTTAATGTAACTAAACAGGCGAATACTTTTTTTATATAATTGAATTTAATTATAATAACAAACATCATTTGCGGTGAAATATGTTATTTTTACCTTTATAATTTTTCCTTCATAATAATTTATCAATCAAGCTTTAAATCTTTCATATTATTTGTTAAAAGTAATGAAAATCTGTTTTTTTTTCTTTTCATTTTTACATATAACATAAATTTTAAGCATTATATTTCTCAGTCTTAATATCACCTTTAGTCAGTTTTTAATTTCATGATTAAAATCATTTTTCCTTTCTTAATTTTTAATTAACAATAAACAATGATCCACACTTTTTTCATAAACTTGATCATACTGTATTATCCTCAAATCTTTATTGCATAAATCAAATTTACAAAGACTTTCATTAGAATTTGGTAGCCATTAAAAGGCCGTGCTTTGGAAACCCTATGGGAGGAAGTAACTTGCTGGGATGTCACAATCATCATATACGAAAATCCATGTATTCAATGTTATAGTTAATTTTCAAAGATATACCTTTTTGTAAATCGTAACGGGCTGCGATATCTTGAAAAAAAAAACCGTAATGCGCAGATACTATTATCACATAATTTTCACACCCTATTTTTGTATGAGTTGAGGGATTGATTCTTTAAAGCATTCCTTATGTACTTGTACATAGGAAGTTTACACATTCTAAAATAAAATTTTTAATTTATTTTTAAAGATTTAAACGTATGCCTATTTTAGCGTTATCGTAAAAAGAAATTTCATCCTCATGTGAAAAATAATAATTATTGATAACATATTAAAAACGCAAAAGATAAAAAAATTAAACACATTCAAATTTCGGATTTAATCTTCAATATCGAGGGCACCCTTTGATTTCATTTTGTTTTTAATGTCTCTACACTCGTTCACCCTCCTACCACAATATTAGTGTGTGCTTAATGGATCGTTTGGACTTTAAGGGATCAAATAAGGGACAAATGAGGAGGGCGGCATGAAGTCCCCCAAAATATAATTATACAACGAATATGGAAAAAACAGTTACACGCTTAGAAAGTGCATTCTTTATTAATTAATCTGTGAAAATTTTATATTGATTAGATAATTAATTGATTTTTGGTAGATTTTTAAAAACAAACTCTGTTACAAAAATCAAAAACTTGGCGGTCACTGTATATATATATATATATATATATATATATATATATATATATATATATATATATATATATGGATAGATAGTTATATATATATATATATATATATATATATATATATATATATATATACTCCTATGAATTTTTTTTGTGCATTCATATTCATACTATAAACGCTTTTTTCTATTTTTGTTGTTAACTTCCCTCCCCACAAGCAAAAATATAGTAAATACGAAATCTGCATTAATCAAAATATTACATTTAAGCGTATATTACGACCGAGAAATGCCGGGCGCCCTTCTAGCATATATATATATATATATATACATATATATATATATATATATATATATATATATATATATATATATATATATATATATATATATATATATGTAATTCTTGGTTCGTTCAAAGTCGATAGAACCATATTTCTACATAACCAATTTAATTGAAATTTTCAGAAAATTTATCTGTAAAGTCAAGGAATGTTTGCATGCTATTAAAATAAATTAAGATCATTAAGATCGCAAATTATAAAAATATATTAAATAAAATAAAAATATTTTTTGTAACTGTGAGACTGTCCGCCATTTCATTTCCGGTAGAAATGAGCCTTTCACGTTCAGCACACGTTGACGACTTTCGAATTACGACATTTTACTATCTATTTAATAGATGGTTAAAAAAATTCCCCATTTTTTTAATTCTATATATATTTTTTGTACTTTAACCTTACAATTGAATAAAAAAACATATAAAACTTTAATTAAACTTGGAAATACGATTTTAAAAATAGCGCGGATCGGTAAGTGCACTAGCACCATTTATTTATCTTAATTTTTTATTTTTAAAAGCTTTCCTGGCGAAGCCTACCTAAAACAAATTTGTCTCATTCTTAATTTCTTATGTTATTGAAAAAAAAAAGCATCCCGGAATTTTGATAAAATTTTCCATTAAGACCCGTCTCACGTTCGTCAAAATACTTTTTTGGGTGGCCGTTGAGTTCCGTAGCGACCAGCAGACTTAAAATAGCGCGGATCGGAAAGTGCACTAGCACCATTTGTTTATCTTAATTTTTTATTTTTAAAATCTTTCCTGACGAAGCCTATCTAAAATAAATTTGTCTAATTCTTAATATCTTATGCTATTGGGGGGGGGGGAAACAAGGTAAATATGAAAAATTACTCCACCCTCGAAAATTCCTTTAAAATTACCACTCTTATTGGTTTCGGGGTCGCTGAAAACGAAAATAACGTTTATAATTAAGGCAAACGAGTAGTTTCCAATATATGAAGAAATGTTAGTTTAAAAAAGTAAAGGATCACTTTTCCATAATAATTTAACGTAAAATGATAACCCACTTTGTGGTCACGATTTTTTTTGGGGGGGGGGGAGGGGGGTTCTTTCTACGTTTGGAAAATCCTTTAAAATTACCTGTTTAAATTGGTTGGCGGCCGTCAAAACACACCACACACATACAGAAAGTGCCCCTCTCTCACGTGGCCAGAAAGTGGGTGTTCATTCTAAGTTAGATTTACATTAAAAAGTGATCACCCACTTTTCGAAAAAGTAATTTCTTCATATCATGAAAACTTTCTTTTTTGCGATGGAAACGGTTTGCAGATTCGTTTTTAGTACACTGAAATCTACAATAAAATATTTCGTTATGTACGAACATAAGACGGGCTTTAAAGTAAAATAATACCGGATTTTTGGGGCAGATTTGCCATTTAGTTGTATAATATACTCAAACCAGGTAATCACTAAAAGGGACTCTTAAAAGTCGTCACCTGTATCGAGCAAAAGTTTAAAACCACTGATTATATATCAGCCTACGTCACAGTAACATATATTGAGTGAGTTCCTAACAGTATTTTGTATAGTTTTTTTAGTTTAAACTCATTTTCCCCAAATTTCCCCAAACTTAACGTGTTCGATACAGTTTGCCGCCATTTGTATTTTTCAAATATACCGATAAACACTGCATGTTTTTGAACCGATTAAACATCATACATTACATAAAAACACTACAATCTTATCCAGTTAGGTAGAACATTTACTTTTCTTGCCTTTGATAACATTTATTTGTTATATATTTATTTTTTGACAACTTCTTTGTATCTGTGTTTAGTAATACAAACCCTTTTCATTTAATGTAACATTTAATCGGCTCGAAAAACGGTGTTTATCGGTTTATTTGAAAGATACAAATGGTGGCAGACACTATTGATTGCGTTAAGTTTGAGAAAGTGAGTTAAAACTAAAAAACTATACAAAATACTGTCACAAACCCACTGATTATGTTAGCCTATGTTATGGTAATATATATTCGGTGGGGTTTTGATACTGTATTGTATAGTTTTTAGTTTACAACTTACTTTCCCAAACTTAACATATTCAACAGAGTCTGCAACCAGTTCTGTTAGTCCAGCCGATTAAACATTCTACATTACATAAAAACACTAAACAATTATCCAGTTAGGTAGAAACGTAACTTACCTTACCTTTGCTTTCATGTATTTGTTTTTGGACATCTTTTTCGAATCTGTGTATAGTAACCCCCCAATCACTCAAATATTAATTACTAACTCACATTTTTGTATACAGAAAAAAAAAAATTAGCATTTCAACATTTTTCTACGTTCAGCTTTATCCACTGATTGTTGGTCGAACCAAAGCCATGATTGACAGTAATCCCGAGGATCAGGATCCAAGTCTGCAAGAGTACCATTTTTTTTCATTTTCGCCTTTTTTTTAACTTTTTGGAGTGGATTGCTGTACTAAGAATATAAGAAGCATGCATTTTCTCTTTTTATTAGAATTTTCCATTACACCAAATTGAGCCACAGCAACGCGTGGCAGGGTACAGCTAGTATATATATATATATATATATATATATATATATATATATATATATATATATATATATATATGACCATCAATTTAAACCTGACAACGTGTAAATTGGTTGGAGACTTTTAATTTTTTTCTCAATTCAATAATATTTTCCCGTTTAGCGTTCGTACAACAAATCACTACACCTCTTCCTCTTAACAACAATCCCATTTCTGATAATTATAGAAAAAAATGAAAGCAGGAAACGCAAGAAAGAAAAAGAAAACTCGATGGCTAATACGATAGGACTATATGTAACCCAATAACCCATGTTTGCGTTATTATCTATTCTTTATTTTCTCCCCCCCCCATCCTCATAAACGTGTCTTGTGGGCATAGCGATGTTCTTGCTTTCCGTAGGATACTGGTCGAGTCATTGACAAAAGATAACTCAATTTCTGCTGCTTTTGACTAGTAAGTGCCACGAGATTCCGCGGTTGATGACAGATGCCGACGTTGCCAACAGGCGATCAAATCTAACGGCTTAAATTACCCAACCCTCCATTTAGTGGCGAGGAGACGGTCTGTCGGAGAGAACCACCGCGGACCGGATAACGGGAAGAATTTCTGTCTTGACAGAGAGCCGGAGGTTAGATGCCGCTTGGAAGTTGAAAAGGCTACGAATGATGATGCCATATCAGGGTGAAAGGGGTAACTTCTACCTGACAAGGTTGACAATCATCACATGAGCCATTTTTCTCCCTCTGTATGGACCGGAAATAGCAAATGGACAAGCAAGTCATGTAATACGAACTATACGAACAGAAAGAGAAAGTATAAAAGTTTGAAGAAAAAGATTATTAAATGAGGAGACTAAGTAAAGACGAATAATAAGAAATAAATTAGATGATGATGATGATGATGATGATGTTGCTGCTGCTGATGATGATAGAAAAAAGTAAATGAAAACATAATAGTAATAATAAATACTCTTTGCAACAATCACCATCATCTTCATCACCATCATAATTACGTAATAATACGTAAAGGCAATTTCTTGTTTGCATGTATGTTTCACCGTTCATCATTTTTAATAGGATCATCCGATTGCTGATGATGCAATATAAAAAAAAGCTTGGTTTTTCTAAATTCGTATCATTTTTAGAACTAACTAAAATACCTTTATTTTCATTCGGATCGTAGTATATTATCTGTTTCTATTGACAAATAATATAATAATATGCCGGGTTTCTTGCTCACCGTGCATATATATATATATATATATATATATATATATATATATATATATATAGATAGATAGATAGATATATAACAAATTCCACAGCCAAAAGACGTCGCAGCCCACAAGAGCCATGACAGTCAAAGAACCGGAAGCCCAAGACTCGAGTTTCGCCCTCATTTGGGCTCATCAGTTAGACACATCCGAACTCAGGATTCGAAACCCGAGCCTCTTGCATGCAAGGCAAGCACTCTACCAACTGAGCAAACGCCCTGCACACAAGAATTTCAATTAACCAACACAGATCAAGCAAACCGCGCCGAAATCCGACTGTGAAATGAACCTACTTCGTCTCAACAAGGGACGCGGTCATCCAACCAGCTAATAACCCCAAGCTGATGTCTCACAAGTAGGAGTTTTAACTCGATAGGACGATGCCATCCAGCAATGCTAACCAAGCGAGCAACTTATGATAAGATTTTCAGAATGTGAGAGATTGTATATAATAAATTCCACAGCCAAACAACGTCGAAGCCCACAAGAGCCATGACAGTATATATATATAACTACTTAATTTACTCACATAAAATTAAGTATTTATTTCCAAAGTGCTCAATACGTAGGTAGAGCTAGTTAGTAATTTATAAAATATATATGGCGATTGAGCTACACTGAATATTCCGCGTTTCATCCACTCTAGGACTCTTCAGCCTTATGCGCCTAAGCCTGAAAAGTCGATAGCCCAACTGTATAATTTCCACAAATCTCGATCATTTATACATTAATACATGCTGTGTATGTATCTGTATATATACGTACGATTAGGTATTACACTATTTTATTGTTTATTTAATAATTCGTTTTAGATGGATAAACTTTATAACATTAATATAATGATCCATCTTATCAATGCAACAAATGGCATTTAATTATGCGATAAACTGAAGCAATAAAAAAGTTTTATAAAGTTTATGTGATAAAACATCACGATATTAGCTGAAAGACTATCACAAAACGCCAGCACACGAAACAGACATAACGGTGTGAATGAGTAATAATCCAAACCTAACGTAATAAAACTGTTATGTTGGGCCTTTTGGCTATGATCATAGCATAGTATCTGTGTTATGTTGTAACGGGCAATGCTAAAGGTCTGAACGATTATTGCTATTAATTTGTTATGTAGAAAAAGATATGGGGAAAGAAAATAAACTATTGGAGCTCTTTATATTGGTAAATCTCAATTTGACGATGAATTTCTGAAATTGTACCGCTCAACGTAAACAACCAGTTCCACCTGACTTCATTGATATGGGCCTACTAGAAAGACTCTTCGACGAAAAGGACCAAAGTTATCATAAGAAGTGCGATTTTTACTTTTCCTGTAACCTTGATATTGACCTCTAACACATATATCCTTAAATTAAATCAGTTTTAAGTTTAACAATAGCCGATGTTTTAATATGGTTTACTGATGAGTGCTCAGGTAATGAAACAGTAGACTATATATAAACAAACAAAAAACTTAACAAAAAATAAAACCATTGATGAAGGTAAAAATAAGCAAAGAGAAGCATTCCAAACGACTTAGTATTGTTTGTGATAATAAATTGTTTGGTTTTAATTCTAAGATTCAAATCAAGATAACTTCAAATGTTTCATGAGAACAAATGAAATTTTTCCGTAATTTGGAAATTTATTAGCAGACAGTTGTCGATTTCAGGACAGGTCAAGAACTCTGGGACTGTTTCAGCTAATCAAAACCAACACATTTTCTTTCTTACCAATATGCTATAATTTAAAAACAAATGATGCTGATATCAGTCAAATAAAGTTTACTGTAATACGGCATAATCATGCTGAAGTTAAGCAACGTTGAATCTAGTCAGTACTAAAACGGGTGACTATCTGTGAATAACAGGTGCTATATTCACCCGACTAGCAAAAATTCAAACCCCACTTTATATAAGAGGTTTTGATTTATCATATATTATTTTACCATAATAGATGTTTTCCTCGGATCGTTTATCTTAAGAATTCATTCCCTTCTTATATGCCTACCCATAACAACATGCAAAAATGCAACTGGACAAAGACATTTCTGCTTGTATCTCGACTGAAGATGACGCTATAAATATACTCGCTCACCAGAATAGGTTTCAGTGGAATTGTGTCTTATTAAAGATGAACATTCGTCATTGCATTATCGACATAAGACAAGTCCATCCAAGCATGGCATGGACAATTGAATACTTCAAGACGCTTAAAAATGTCTAATAAAATTATTAACTTTGTGAGAAAACCAAAGGAAACAGGAACACTGGTATGTGGTATGGATAGTTCTACAGAGAAGCATTGTTAATAGATACTTTCTTTACTTTCCTTCATTTCAAATAAGGAATAATGCCACCAAAAACGAATCAAGTACTTAAATAGGGAGTTATGCTGCAAGATACTTGTTCACAATGTATCTTAAACGTTTTGCATGTTGGTACAGTTCAGAAAGCAGAAAGCAAGAAGAGAATTGCACAGTCTAGCAGCCCAATGAACGAATCTATTAGAAGAGAAAGTCTGGGAGATTCTATATTATTACTATTCATGATACATATGATAACACTCAATAACAGGCCTCCATTTGTATACAAATATACGGAGAAAGAAGGGAAATAATCAGATTTGGTTATGAATTTTCCTTCGCCTTGACATTCATATAAAAAAGAGAACGTTCAGTTTTATTTAAAGAATTAAAAACACGAATAAAATAGTCACGACTCAGCTGTAAATCTTACTATGACAATAAAGATAAAATTAATGTCGTGTCATCAAATTATAAACTTTCAAAACTGTTAAATTTTTAAATAAAACAAAGAATAAAAAACTAAAATAAATAATTGCTTTGCTATTTACAACGATATAAAATAAAGATGGTTGTCTGAACAATCAAACCTGTTGTATGCTTCTGGAAAAAACATTTGTACCATTAATTACTTGAACTATGAAAAGACGCGCGGAAAGCGACGATACTGTTTATAACTTCGGTGAGCTTTTAACTGATACAATTATTATAATTTAGGTGTTTTATTAAACTAAAAGGTTTAACCTGTGTACATTTAAATATTATATATATATATATATATATATATATATATATATATATATATATATTTATGTAAGAGTAGGTAGTAGTTTGCTTGAAGTATTGTTGGTAAAGAAATATATAGAATTTTTTTTTAAAGCCAAAGACAATGTTTGTTTATCTTTCTTTACTTTCATAATTCCGGTCTTTCTCCGCATTGTCTTTGGCTTAAAAAAAATGACACACACACACACACACACACACAGACACACACACATATATATATATATATATATATATATATATATATATATATGAAGTGAGAAAAATATTTTTTCTTCTTCCTTACCTCAATTTGAAGCGTTACGTATTTAAATGAATACATTTTGAAAGCTGAAAACAATGCATTTCTTCTTAAAATATAAACAAATTTATTTGCTTATACCAGATATAATTCGATGTTAAACACCCTTTTCAACGAAGTGTCTGTTTTTTCTTTTCTTGACCGCATGGTGGAATTCTGCGTGCTGGAGTGGTATTAGTAGCCGGAATGTGTTGGTAACGGCTCGATTAATCCACTTACAGTACTATTTCAGCGCAGTGCTAAAACAATTCCCAATTATCGAGTTTGAAACCGACTGTACCAATGATTATCTCATCTAAAACTTTCTGTAAACAATATGTATATATATATATATATATATATATATATATATATATAGTCTTTGAAGTTTTTAACATTTGAAACCACACAAAAAATTATTTTTTATCATTCATCAAAAAAAAAAAAAAAAAAAAAAAAAACATCTAGTCAGTAAGTCATTTAATCACCTGCAATCACTGCATCAACTCTCTAATTTACTATAATACCAATTTTTATATTTTTTAAGGGATCATCAGTTGTTTACCATGAAACACTGTTTCGGGGATTTAAAAACAAAACAGTGTATTACATCATGGCTCCCCAGCAGTGTTGATCAAACACCACCACCCTTAATCTTAGGAAGAAGACAAGTTACAAAAATTTTTTTTTTCCCCAATTTCCTATTCTTAATTGTAATTACTAACCTTATCATAGTATAAAAATGAATTTCTTACCTGTGCGATTCATCAATTTCCACATTTAAAATGGATTATATTTATTTGCTGTCCACTCAGCAAAATGTGGCACAAGGCCGGAAAGTGGTAACCCAGCAGGCTCCCCTAAAGGAGGGGCACTCCTGCAATTTTAAAAATTGCCTGAGTAACCCCGTCGGCATTCCCCGGTCGGGGCGCCTCAGGCAGCAAGCAATAAACTTGCCCCACCGGAAAGCCCAGTGGCAAGGCCTGGGAGGGTGGACCTCCTAGGTATTACCCAGGCGGTGTACCTCAGTCCAACAGGTGCTGGGCCGGTCTCCGGCCCCTCACCTGTTGGGCTGAGTGTCAAGTGACGGATCCTTGACTGGTACTATCCATTTAAAATGGATACATGTTTTAATTTTTTAATTTATCATTCTTGTATTTATAAGATTTGGATTAATCCATTTAACTACTTATCACCCCCACTATAGTTAGTAGTTTGTATATTTACATTCTTATTTATTTAAAATTAGATATATAAAGGTTAAAAATATTTTATTTTTACATATATACATTTTTTTTTTTTTTTTTTTTTTTAACTATATAAATTTATTATATGTAATTATAAATACATTTATACATTGCTAATATAGTTTTGGATTTCCTTTATCAATATAATCTGGTTTATCTTAAACGATTCAAAAGCATCAGGATAACGAACAAATGCTTTGTTTAACTGTTTAAATATTTTATTTTTATCTCCACCTTGTTTTATCATCCTTATTACTAAGCTAGAAACTGGTGGTATAAAATCTGTTAATTTTAGAGTAACGCGAGCTATTCTCAAAAACTCTGACATAATGGTTCCATAAAACACAAAAACGGGGCAGGTGCTATCCTTATGGGGCATACGTACTATTTTAAAGGGGAAAGCGTTTCTTTTATCAAATATTTTATAAAGAAAAATTCCATCCTCAATTTTTATATCTAAATCCAGAAATGTAGCCTGTTGTCCTCTATGTTCACAATTTAATTTTAGTTCGTTTGGATATATAAGATGTTTATTTTTTTCGAATTCATCATTATCGTTTATGCATATAAGGTCATCTATAAATCTCCTACACCCATGAAAGTTATATGTTTTAGATATATCTGTTTTTAATAATGATGACATATATATATACTCGAGTCTATGTAAATACAAATTTGCCCAAAATGGTGCCGGATCCAATCCCATTGGGATACCTATCGTTTGGAGTAATATTTTATTTCCTATTTGAAAATAGCATTCTTTAATAAGATGGCTTACAAGCATTTTTAAAATACCTTTAGAAATACTAGTTTTGCTATTTTTATTTTTACACCAGAAAGCATTAGAGTTTGAAAAGTCTATATATTTACCTTTTCCACCTTGAAAAGCCAAATCTACAGTATCATTTAATTCTTTTATAAGTTTTTCGTGCGGAATTTTAGTATATAGCGTACTAAAATCATAAGTAGCTATAGATTTTGCTTTTATTCTGGAATTTATTTTATCTAATTTTTCTTTCACTGGTTTGGAATTATTTACTACCCAAAATAGATTTATATTACTATAGAATTTACTTTTCAGGTGAAAATTATTTATTTGATTTATAATTAATTTAAATATTTTAGATATAGCTTTACTTAGAGGTTTAGTGATGCACGTCTTTGAACCTACAATAAATCTAGCCCCAACTGGATTTTTATGCATTTTAGGTATCCAATACATACATGGAAGATTTTTGTGTTTATCTTCTAACTTTAATCCTACTTTTTCATTAATAATACTATTATTCAAAATAATACTATCTAAATTACTATTACTTACTTTATAAGTATCCGAATCGTTTCCTATAAGTCCTACTTCTATCAATAACCGTTGTATATAATATTTTTTACATATAAAGGCTATATTGTTTGCCGCTTTATCAATCGGAACTATTACGAACTTTTCTTGAAGTATTTTAAGTTCCTCCCGTATTTCTGAATTTTTTAAAAGAGGATTGGTTTTTCTAGGGCGTTTAAATTGTTTTATATGTTTAACCTTTTTATTTACGCATTCAATTATACTATTTTTCCATGCATCAAACGTAGACTGTGCTAATTTATATTTCTTTACCATAGACATAATAAAACCTTCTAGTGCTTTAGTAACTTCTTTAACGCATTTAGTGTAATTTAGGCATTTAGGTTCTCTATAATTTGGACCCTTACTAAGTAGTTTTCTTAATTTCGAATTATTTACTATATTTAAATCTCCTGTAATTACATGTTTTATCTCATTATTACAGAACGGAGAGGAATTACATTCACATTCTGGAATATTTATATTATTATCTTTTATATTTATATGTTCTACCGTTTTCTTATAATTAAAAATCTTATTGCGTATTGTTGGCCCTAGTTTATATGTAACTATTGGTTTTTGATCTTTTTTCTGGAACTCATTTGGTAGTAATTGAATATTTTTTTGTTTATTAAATATTTTAGGTAAATTTACATCATCAAAACCTTTATTTTCATACAAAACTACACAAACATTTTTAGGTTTCTTTTTTATATCGTTCCCTGGTGGCTTATATAATTTAGTGTCAATTATATCTAGAATATATATATATATATATATATATATATATATATGTGTGTGTCTGTGTGTCTGTGTGTGCTAAGAGTAATGAAAATAGTATTTCGAAGAAATAGAGAAATAAAAAAGGAACCAACCAAGTTATGTGTTCATAAATGTTTTGTCTTTATTGCGAGACTTCCTTTGGATGAATGAAAAGTAATATATTCATCCAAATGAGGTTTCACAATAAAGACGAAACGTTGATGAACACATAACTTGGTTTGTTTCCTTTTTATCCCTCTCCTCCTCTCTCTCCTTATTTCTCTCTCTATCTATCTCTCTCTCTCTATATATATATATATACATATATATATGTGTGTGTATGTGTGTGTATGTGTGAGTGGGCTTGTGTTAGTATGTGTGTGTGCGTGTGTGTAGATACACGTGATGCTTTTGTGTAGATTCTCTAAAGTTTCTATAACGAACATACAAAAATCACTCACACTCGTCATATATATATATATATATATATATATATATAAATATATATATACATCTCTAACTCTATTTATTTATCTCTCTCTCTCTCTCTCTATATATATATATATATATATAAATATAAATATATATATATATGTCTGTTTGTCTGCGTAACAGTCTCTACCAAACTTCTCTGTCAGTCTTTGGTCTACGGATATGAAACTTGATATATAGGCCTGAATAACTAGTTCGATTTGGTCTTTAGCCGGTAAGAATATTTGCTAAGGGGTCAAAATAGAAAACAGTGAACTTGGAAGGCGTAAATCTACATAAATCTACATTAATTCATCAAAGTCTGTTTACTTGTAAAGTTTTATCATCCATCTGAGGATATATCAAACGGTAAGGATAAAGGCAGGTGAGATATGTGATTATGTCTCGATTTTACCTGATGGCATTTTTTTATATTTACTTTGAATTCGCTTTGATATGACAGAGATGCTTGGAAATGAATCTATCAGTTTAAAAAACAATCGCCTAGTGATACTTGAATTTTGCATTTCAGACTTACATTCAAGACATTATCACCGCACAAGTAGTAAAACCAGGAAGATAAAAATAACAGTAGCTTCTTTGATATAACAGGAGCGCGTTCGGAGTGAATGTTTTTGTTTAGAGCACAGATGAAGCATGATACCTGACTTTTACATGTTAAATTTTAATTCAAGCTATTATGTATAAAAATAATTTTATAAAATCAACAGTAGTTTTTCTACAGTGCATTGTAGACTACAATATACTGTGAACTAAGTCACTGCGGGAAGACATGGAAAGCTTTTCTCTGGTGTACTCATGATGGGTCTCCAACTAGAGCAGGCAATCAATCGATTTGATTGGAAAAATGGTTGATTTCACCGATTTCGATGATAATAAAATTATGAGAGTGTGAAACAAAACATTCGTCGATCATCATTCAATCCCGGTTAATGTCGGATCTCTCGGCTAGTATATATATATATATATATATATATATATATATATATATATATATATATATATATATATATATATATATATATATATATACTTGCAGCACACCCGCGTTACTCGGTTTTAAAATAAGCTTAAATATGATATTTTAAATTAATCGATTATGATATTGTATCGAATCAATAGTAATGCCCACTCGGCGTGGTCCAGTCGTAAAATATGCTGAAATATTATATTTTACTTGATGCAAATTTCGTATTTATTATTACAGAGTTAATTTTAGTATATTGTATCCAGTATACAGTAATAATTTCAAAAGTTTTTAAAAATGACTTGGTTGCCATAAGTAAGAATAGAAATCAAAATATTTTATTCGCAATCGTTAACATTTGAGCTATCGAGAGATGGACGGAAACGTTCAAAATTAAGCGACTTGAACGCATAAATATACATTTGCGTACGTAGAGAAGTGATAGCTTTAGTCACTCTTTTCAATTCGGTCCATTAGGAGCTATTTTTACCGGCTAAAAACCGAATCGAATTTGTTCCACAGGTCCACATCCCCTATAACTCTCCTATATATCAAGTTTAAAGTTTGAAAATCTAACATTTAGAGGATTTTGATAGCTACTTTCTATAGACAAATATAAGTTCACTTTAATATATATATATGTGTGTGTCTGTGTGTGCGTGTGTGCGTGTTTGTGTGCTAGAACATTCCCATCCTAAATGCAACACAATTATACGCAACATAAAAAAATCTGCATTAATAGAACTGAACTTAATAATTAAATGAAAATAACCATCCAATGAGAAACCATAAAAAATGAATAATTAATTAATGAAAGTTCCTTTATCAAAGGAATATGCGAATTAGTGCATGGCGTCGCTTGCATGTCCCTAAGTGCGTATATTGAGTAATTCGTTTTAAAATTTTAAATGAAAAATAATGTAACACTGTTTAACTGTAACGTAATCCAGTTAAAGTATAGTAAGGCAGTCGTCTATTACAACGAACCCAATGCAGACACGATCGCAAAGGAAAATCATAACTTCGACATAACTTCTCTTAATTAAGTAAAAATGTGTTTATTTTGTAATTCCACATAAACCAAACAGCTACTCGCTGTCAGTTCAGGTATCAGAAAACACATTTTGTAAGCCACACTAACTCGATGGCAATTTTTACAAAGTCCTACTTTCGGGAGGGAAGAGAGAGACATGGAAGGATCTTACGTTCGCCGAACGTAATGGGCCAACTGCCACGCGTCACTTTTTTCTTTCTTTTCCTTCTCATCTTTGCTTCTTGTTCACTGTCCAGCCTTTTTGTCTCTTCCGATATTAATTCCTATAGATGCATTTGAATCCGTGATATAATGCTTACGCAATGTCCCTAAATGCAAACGCGATTATCTTACACAAGTAGACTTTTAATACTAATGACAGTGCGAAAAAACTCAACTATATATATCTATAAATATATGCGTGTACTTGAACATTTCCATTCTAAATGCTACGCAATGATGCACAATATAGAAAATATGCATAGTTAGAACTGAACGTAATAGTAAAAAGAAATCATTCGTCTACGAAGTAACCATAAAAATGAATAAATAATTAATGAAACTTCGCTTTTCAAAGTGATATGCACATTTGTGAAGTGGTTCGCATATCTATAACTGAGTATATTTAGAAGCTCTTTTTAATAAGGTTTAAATAGAAAAAGTAGGTTTTATATATATATTTTTTATTGGAATCCTTTAAGATGAGAAATGTGTTTATTTATTTATTCATTTATTTATTTACGGACTGTTATCTTCATTTTCTTGTTTTTGTTGTTTCACTCGTCGCGGTTAATCACTGGAAGACGGTCAGAAGATGAGTTGGCTGAAAGATGGTGAAACAACACTAGCTATAAGGATGAGGATAATAGTCCGCAAATCAATAAAGAAAAAAAAGTAGGATTTTAATATCAATGTAAGTGCGGCAAGAACTCAACTTTATATATATATATATATATATATATATATATATATATATATATAGTCATCCACATACAGTACTGTTTCGCTGTTTCACAGCTCATCAGTGCGGCTAGACAGGCAACTCCCTCAAGCCAAGATCGAAACCTGATCGCCCAAATAACAGTCAAGGCTTTTCACCATTACGCTATACGGCTGATACTGCGTGGGTAATGAATTAACGATTTTTTGACATCGTCCAAATACCTCCGTTCGATTCGTTTACACAAAGAGCGTCGCTTAATCCGCTAATGGCAGTTTGTATATTATTTCCGATATGCTCAACCCACGATAGGGAGCATTATAGTCATCCACATACAGTACTGCTTCGCTGTTTTACAGCTCATCAGTGCAGCTAGACAGGCAACTGCCTCAAGCTAGGATCGAAACCCGATCGCCCAAATGACAGTCAAGCTTCTCAACATTGCGCTATATAGCTGATGCTGTGTGGGTAATGAATTAACGATATTTTTACATGTATGAGAGTGTGTATGGATGTATTATTGAAATAAAACAATGTTCTGAAAGGTGCTCAATATTTTGAAAGGTGCTCAATATATATATATGTGTGTGTGTGTCTGTGTGTGTGTGTGTATATATATATATATTGAGCACCTTTCAAAATATTGTTTTATTTCAATAATACATCCATATACACTCTCATACATATATATATATATATATATATATATATATATATATACGTACATGTACATCTACATATATACCTTTATATATATATATATATATATATATATATATATATATATATATAAATTTGTTTTTCTTTTGTGTGTATTGATATTCATATTAAAAATACTCTTTTGTATCTATTTAAAAAGAAAATACAATTTTCTTATATATGGATTGTAGAATTGCATTCACTAGCAAAAGATCTAGCTAATTTGCATATTCGTTTTAACAGTCATTTTAATTAATTCCCTACTAGGTTTTCGGTTTTCTTATGGGATGATCATCTTTAGTTAACTATCACGTGTAATTATATTCATGCAGATATTCTCCATGATTTATACTTGCATAATATTTTCGTAAAAAGTTTATAGTAAACACAAAATTGTTTCCATATATATTTATGTATACGTATATATTTTTGTTTAACAAATTTTGCCTACTAAACTCCTCCTAGAGTTTTTGGTCTACAGACATGAAACTCCATGTATAAGGTATTTGAATCCATGCAAATCTTTATATTTGAGTTTTACCTGGAAAAATCGGTGCAAAAGTGTTAACAATAAAAAAAAAATGAAATTGGCCAGGTAAAGGTCGAACGCCGGCATTACGAATGCATGACGTAGTAGCTATCGGTTCACGTTTTAATTTTTAGCCTTGCCCTAAATATGTTTTCATAGCCCTTTCATTGACGGCAGAGGCAAAATAATTCATGAGCTGAACGTTTTCGTTTCGATTCTCGGTGGTCGTGCATGAGTCTTTTTTTTTAATAAGTTTTAAATCATTACTATATATTGCATCCAATCCATTTACCTATCTATCTATATATCTATAAAACTGAACGTGTCTGTGTGTCTGTCCGTGTGTCTGTATACATTTCCCTACGCAATAACTCTGTCAATTTTCAGTCTACAGATCGAAATTTGATATACTGGGTATGTACATTTTGGAAAATCGATGTGATCGGTTTTCGGACAGAAATTTGGCTGTTAAGGGGTCAAAGTTCAACGATTTGACGTTTCAGAACTCTACCAAACTCCTCTGCCAAACACTTTAAATTTTAGATATAGATTCCTTTGAAATGGATATAACTTAATAACTTGATTTGAGCCCAAAACAATAAAATGTAATAGGGGTCCAAATTTAAAAAAAAATTGATCTCTGCGGTCTCTACCAAATTACTCAGACAATTTCTGATCTAAACATTTTACATTTTACATAAAGGGTATTCAGAGATAGAGCAAGCTTTTTAATAGGTTTGGGTCGAAAATTTAAGCTACCAATATATAAATGTATGTATGCATGTATGTTTTCATTTCTGCCTAAAACTTTCGACAGAGGCGACGGATTTTTACAAGATCAGTATCATTATCGGGTGTTACATCAACCGAAACGTTGTGAAAATAACACTTAAGATAAGAACAGAACTAATACTAATAACGAATCCTCATCTAAATAATTCAGAAATAGGATTTTCGTGTCTCATTAAGAGGACAGAGTTCACCACAAGTCCATTTTTAATAAAGAGAAAACCCAGCTCTTTAAAAAAGGAATCCCAGATTGTATGTGGAGTCAGCACCGTCGAACTCTGGAATGTTTCTGTCGAACTCAGGAATTCGAGCGGAATTTCGAAAGAAACCCTTTATTTATTTCATGAAGGTAGCATGCTCTCGTTCTATCAGCCGTGACTGCATAGAGGTCCTTATAATTCGCAAATATATTTTTCTGTCGCCCAGACTGAGATTTGAACCTTCAACCTTCAGGAGAATCTTAACTTAATAATTGATTTTTTCAAATACCCTTGCCACTGTGCAGTGGTTGAAACATTTGGAAAAATCAATTGTAAAAGTGATATTTTCCTGAAGTTTGCAGGTTCAGTTTTCAGTGTGGCCGACTGGAAAATTCAATTGCAAATTACTTAGCACCTTTATACAGCCATGGCTAACGGAATGAGAAAAGATTTTTTAAATATTTCATCTGATTAAACAGGTGGAAATAGGTAATACAGTCGAATAAAAAGAACAATTTATTGGATATATTATTACTATGATGTTTAATTATTTTTTTCATTTTTATTTATAAAAATATATTATATTTTTATTCCATTTTCACCCGAAACAAAGTATAGTGCCACTTTGAAGTAGAGGGCTACTATCGGAAACATAAGTTGCAGGGATATTATGTAGGGAGTTGAGCAGCAAGATGTCTGTTTACATTACACATGAACTTCTGCATGTTCGTACAGTTGGGAAAGGAGAGTCCAGAAGAGAGTTCTAAAGTCTAACAGTTCTGGGGAAGAAACTATTCTTACATCCACTGTGTAGGTGTGAGATTTAGCTGCTTGTCGGTTTTGTCGGGGTATTTGCGTCGAGGGGGTACAAGGGCTTGTAGTTCGTCGGAGCATTCACCATTAAAATACTTGTAAAACAGGCAGAGGGATGCAAAATTTCGTTGATGGCACAGAAGCTGAAACTTATATGACAGTTCAGGACCTATCAGGTTGGCAACTCTCTTTTGAACCTTGCCCATGAGTGAGAGACTAGTAGCAGATGCATCAGCCCAAATGTGACAACAATACTCCATACATGGGCGAATGGTGGTCTTATAGAGGTACAAGATATTTTCAGGCGTAAATAACTTTCTAGCACGATAGAGAGAGCCCACCTTCTTTGCAGCGGCCTTGGCAACGTTTACAATGTATCTGTTCCAACTCATGTGAACGTTAGGCTGAGGAGTTTAAAAGAAGTGCTTTCAGATAACGTGTCCTTTGCTATTTCTATTGGTGGTAGAAAACGTTTCTTGTAATTATTGAAGGAATTAAGCTTAGTCTTGGCTGCCTTGAATGTGACCATCCATTTTTGTTCCCATTTCACTAGACTATTTAAAAAGTATTTAAAATGTTTTCTCTAAAAAAAAAAATTAAAGTAAAAATAATAAATGAATTATTTAAAACAAATTTTCAAATAAAGCATTTCGAGTTTGTTTTACAAAAGAAATACGTACAAAAACCTGGTAAAAAAGTAAACATATAACAAATAGATGTTATTAAATGCAAGATAAATTACTATTCTACTGCGTTGGATAAGTCTTTTTTGTGGTTTAACTTATTAGAAACGTTTATTTGGTTACACTAAAAAGTAGTGTTTGGCGTTACTTGACAAGAGAAATAGCTCGATATGTCTATGCCATCTTTGCAGTCTCGATAATAGCTTTAAAATGACAATAAAACAAAATACTAGTAGAAATCTTTTCTAGTAACTGTAACCGTAATATTTATTGGAGGGTTTCTATCAGTAATTTGTTTCATTGTTATATTTGAAAGTCATTATCGAGACTCCAACGATATGACCCCATCGCGTCGGCCATTTTTTGAATTATCTGCATATAAAACAATTTTTCAAAGAAAAAACTTTTTCCTGCATGAAAATTAAAAGCAGTGGTCGACAGCGATTAAAACATTGAATTAAGTTCCCAGTTTCAAGACTGATGAAATCGAATTTAGTAAAATCTGGCAGCAGTAAAATTTTATGAAAACTTTTTTCAGATTTCCTTACATAAATATTTGACATTAAATAATTATTAAATAAAACGTTATAATTATTCTATTCGGTGCTCCTACAGAGTTTAAACGTAACGAAAAGGATTTATTCCCAACTTAATCTAAGGCGAGCATTGACTGAAGATGTCAGAGAATTGATCAAGAGAAAGAGAGAGGAAGGTGTGTAAATTATATTGAGACACGTTGACCGGAAGTCAATATCAGCTGATCGGATTGCGTGTGAGTCAAGTGATCAGGTTAGCTGAATCGTGGAGATTTGGTTTGGGCGAAGAAGGCGACGGACGGCTATCACAAACGTCTCCTCCCCTTCACTGGGGGGTTGGCGCTGACGTGTGTAGAAACGAGACCAAAACAGGTATCAGTTCTCCCCTCCAAGACGAGATGTTTCCAGATAGACTAACATCCAAGACGCAGAAGGTATGTTGAAAAATACATGTACCACACACACCACACACAACACACACAACGGCATATGAACATATCATTTAATAGAAAGAACAGCCAGACGATCACACGACATTAACTCTGACTAGACGATCACACACGGTCCCCTTTATTAGAGAAAACAACGCAACAGAAGATTGTGGTTTCAATCCTTCCCAAAGCCGGCCAGAAGCTTAGTTGGTCAAACGTGGTGAGACAACAACTATGAAAGGCAGTAATTACTGAGGATACAGATAATAAACTCAGCAATCCTATCCCCTCATGCTTAATTGCCTGATGAAGTCCAGTGCAATAGTTGGCCGAAACGTTGTAAAATAACAACTAGAAAATGAGATTAATTGTCTGCGAATAAATGGATCTAAGAGGCTTAACTCTATTTCAAATTAGAGAAATGGGAGCTTAACTCGCACTTCTTGAATGATCCAAATTCCCCGTTGTCAACCAATTTATTCACTTTTACTGGTGTAATTATTGTCTTGATATATATGTTACCATTTTTACAGCTGCAATTTTTACCTAGCACCATATATATATATATATATATATATATATATATATATATATATATATGAATTCGTATTCCTTTCTGTTTGTTTGTTTGTTCATAATTTGATTAATATATATATAAGGTCCATTATTTTCAATTTCATTTATTTCTATATATTGTATGATTCTTGCAAAATATACGATAAAAGGTAACCTCATTTGTATATTACATTAAGGAAAATCGATTTTATTAAATAGCTGTATATTAGTTATTGTTTATAACGAGATAATTTAAGTTTTAAGTTTTCTATTAAAGATTGTTATTTAAAGTTGATTTATATTGATATATATTTATTTTTTTTTAATTATTATTACTGACATCGATTTTTTTAGAAACGGATTTCGAATTATTTTCCCTGTGTGCCACATATTGTAGACCATTATTCTGGAAACTTCGAAACATAATCTTTGACCGTTCCGGAAACTACAAATCTTATATATAAAATGATGAAACATTCTTTAAAAAATTTTTATTTGAGAAAAATAAAAAAAAAAACAACAAAAAAACAAATAGTAATCTCAATAAGTTTCTATCGTGAAAAATAATTCCATATAGACATAAAAATGTTTTGCTTTTATTTCAGATATTCAAAACATGACGAATAAACTGGAAGGATTTCCTTTGTTTGTTTGTATTATTCTTGAAACTGCTATACAGTATCTGACCCTTCCAGGAACTACTTTATTTTATATACAAAAATGCTGAAAAACTTTTTACATTTTTAATTACGGTTTGAAAAAAATAAAATAAAGAAACAAACTCTTTAACAAATAAGATAATTTGGTAATCTAGAAAAACTCCGTGTATGCAGTAAAAATGTTTTCTTTTCTTTTTTTTTTAATATTACATGTGGAAAGTCAATAACAATAAGTTTCATCCCGAAATGATTCCGTGTAGTTAGTAAAAATAACCTAAGACTTAAAAAAAATACTCCTTACACGGAATTATATTTCACGCTAAAAAGGGTCAAATCGGAAGCCAAATTTTTAAGGAAAAAAAAAGCGAAAAAAAAAAATATCGAAAATGTATTTTATTTACGGAAAAAGTCAATGAATAAATGCGTTTACAAAGAAAAAGCCAGTGAAAGGAATTCCATTTTGTTCTTCAACTTTTCGCAAGTCATGCACGCGTTTAGAAAGCTTCATTGGCTACGTCATGACGTCATAAGCCTTTGTGGGTGTGTCGGCAAAATAATGTTTCCGTTGCGTTCTTCCCCTCTTTCGTGTTGATAAAGATCAATATCTTTAGTATAGCAGCTGTGTTCCAAACGGTACTTCATGTCGACCCGGACAAAGCCGAGTACTCATGCTAGTATATAATATATATATATATATATAACTACTTAATTTTCTCACATAAAATTAATATACGAAAGTATAGATTTATGTGTAAACTTTAAGTATTTACTTCAGAAGTGCTCAATGCGTAGGTAGAGCTAGTTAGTAATTTATAAAATATATATGGTGATTAAGCTACACTGAATATTCTGCGTTTCATCCACTCTAGGACTCCTCAGGCTTAGGCGCATAAGCCTGAGGAGTCCTAGAGTGGATTAAACGCGGAATAATCAGTGTAGCTTAATCGCCATATATATTTTATAAATAAGTATATATATATATATATATATATATATATATATATATATATATATATATATATATATATATATGTGTGTGTGTATGCATATATATATATATATATATATATATATATGTGTGTGTGTGTGTGTGTGTGTGTCTGTGTGTGTGTGTGTGATTGTAACAATCGTCTATTTTGCGGTTCGGTCGGCGAGTACGGTCGTCGGCGACTGCATGCAGGATATGGGAATGGCGGTTAGGCAGGGTCGTATCTAAAGATGGCAAATCAGGCAGAAGCAATGAATGTGCGAATAAGACTAATGAAGGGGAAGAGGTTTCGCGCATAAATGACCACTTCGCATTCCATCATCAATTCACAATTCATCGGATTTACATCAGGATGGTTGGGTACACCATTCAATAGTACGACATATGCGATACGTTTCTCTATATCACTCAGCTTATTCATATCTTTCTATATCAATCTCTCCAAAAGCAGACGCTTGGTTCACCCCACACCCCTCACACACACACACACACACACACACACACACACACACACACACACACACACACACACACACACACACACACACACATATATATGGGACGATTCCAATTTTTTTTTCGATTCCAAGACTATTACCGATTCTGGTCTAAATTCCCGATTCCAATACAATTACCGATTTCAATTACGATTCTTTTTAAATGTCAAAATATTTAATTCGATACCTATTGTTTTTTTTTTTAACTTTTTTAATTAGGTTAAAACCTCCGGGTTATGTCAACATATATTTTCGCAAGCAATAAAGAATATTTTATGCGGGCCGTGTTTTACTCAAGTAAATCTTTCTAAATGTTTTTCCTGAAATGGTTTCGTTATAATTGATCGAAAATTGTTTAACAACTAAAAACTTATTTTTAAAACAAAGTCAATATGTGCTTTTTGTTAGGTGGCAAAATAATATTTTAATGTTTTCATAAACAATTGGAAATAGCTGACGATTGTATGCAAAATAAGATCGTGTAAGAACACAGTTAACATGTTAATAATGGCTTTCTAAATAACATGGTTGATATTAAGGAAAACATTCTTAACCCGAGAAGAACGGAGCAGAGATATATTGCTAAGTATTTTGTTCGTTTTCTCTACCAAAGAATGTTCATTTTTTCGTCTTAACTATAACGATTTGGTTGGTTATTGCTACTGTCAATATGACAGATATATAGTAAATTGATTTGGTTTAACGTAAAAAGAAACAGATACAGTTAACGATAGAAATATCACTAATCATGTCAAATTGTTGGATTAAAATCTTCAGTTAAAAATGAGATTTCCTTTTTGTTCTAGATGGGTTTACCTTAGTTTTAGGTGATTGCATGTGAACACCTTGAACAACTTGGCGGAAAAAAAGCAGCGATAATTATAGCATTTAGACAGGGAGTTAAATTTCGTATAAAAATTTAACGTAAATCGATCATCATTTCCAAAATATTCTAACTTTGCGGGAGTGTTCACTAAATTTTTAGTAGTAACCCTAAGTCCAACTGGCTAGACATTAACTACTCCTCCCCCACAAAAACTACCTAAAAGAATTTATCTCCCAGAGCAAAACAAATCATTTTTGGTTAACTACTCTAATATGCTAAAATATATCGGAAATCGAACTCAGTTTACGTTAAATTAATATGTGCAGCAAATCGCTTTTCTGAATTCTTCAATAAGTTATATATATATATATATATATATATATATATATATATTGTTGTTCTTACCACCAAGTTGTACGGGATGTTAACACATAATACCGCAAAAAGGTTTCATCTCGTTTTAGTTTGTGGGTGATTTAACTGAAGGTATTAATTTTCAATAATAATAATAATACTAATAATAATAATCATAATAATAATAATAATAATAATAATAATAATAATAATAATAATAATAATAATTACACTTATAAGCACGTATATAGTAAAAATGATCTATTTAAATTCGATAAAGATTCATCAAAATTTAAGTTTAACCGCGAAACAAATAATTATAATAATTAATTTTTAATTTATAAAACGCAAATTAAGTATCATTAGAATAATATTTTAAAACGTTTATATTTGGCAAATTTTCATTTTCATGCGTGACTAGTCAGTGGCACATTTCTGTGACAAATAAACTATATATATATATATATATATATATATATATATATATATATAGAGAGAGAGAGAGAGAGAGAGAGAGACAGAGACAGACAGACAGACAGACAGACAGAGAGTAAGAGACTTCAGATAGTTGCCTTGTTGTATCAAGGTTTTTTTCTTTTTGATTAGACATGTCTAGTTGTTTCATGTTGTGACTTGACCCGATTCACTGATCGCTTGAAACTCTGATCAATTGTTTAGCCTTTTACGAAATTACGCTTGAACCCTATATATATATATATATATATATATATATATATATATATATATATATATATATATATATTATTGTGTTGTGTGAATACCATCTAAAAAGACGGCATTAGTCCGAATAATCTCAAAAGATACAAATTCAAATCTATAATGAAAGCAAAAATTATGAAATGGATACACATGGATGACAACAATATGAAGCTCATAGATTAAATTAAAAAGACTTCTTATTAATTTCCCCAGCTTAAGCATTAATTGTAATTTCTAAACTCTCATCAATTGGACAGAAATACGTAGTAGGGATGATGAAGCTTTTTCTGACACTTCCCGTGAATTTATTTGGTTTTAAGAATGAATAATAATATCATCGAGATATTAAAATATATGGTTGATTAACTATTTAAAAAAAAAATCTATTTGTGAACCGCATACATAAAAAGCAGAACATATTTATTAGTACACAGGAATGTTCACAAGTCAAGAATAGTAACGCCAAGACGAGAAATCTGCACAAATGTGCCCTCACAATAGTAAATCTAATTGTAAGTACTTACAACTTTATAAGTTCTGATTGTGTTGTCCTGTGCAGTTGTCAGTAGCGATTTCGTTTTTCTGTTCAAGTGTCCTTCTCTTACCCATGTCCAGCTGTTTACAATGAAATGAGAGGTTACAAATATTATATGATTCTATAGGCTTTCACAAGGTGTGTTTTCGTGCATATATCATTTTATTTCCCGAGTGCCACCTCAAATTGACGAGTACTTCTTCAAATTATCTAATAGAAGACTTGATACAGTTCAGATTTTTGAACGCGATCACTCTGCACATTTTTATATCTGAACTCGAAAATAATTACCACACCTCATTTTTATTCTTCAAATTGATATCGGATTCAGTCCGTTCGTAGAAAATAAACCCAATGATATACCGAACAACCTTTCGCTAATCAATTACGCATGTGTTCGTTTGCAGGAAAATTTCTTGTGGATCTTTGAAATAATTTCCTTCGCAAATATATTGAAATTTTACAACCGAAAAGTGCAAACCGTAAACACCCACACATATATTTGCTTCTGCGTGGAATTAATTACTAATCGCCGTAATGAATATTTTGAATAAATGAGCGAATCTGCAATTAGCAGAAGTAGAGGCAGATGACGTGGAAAGGATCTCCAGAAAGAAAGAAATCGAAATCTGGATTGCGGGCAAATTCTGTTTTTAATATTACGGTTCACTAGTAGTACGTTTGATACTAGATCTGTATTTAGATTTGGCTAGAGGAAGGTGGGCGTTGATAGCTATTTCGAGACTATTAGAAACTAAATGAGCACGTATAAGGATTCAATATATGATACTGACCTGACGAGTTAACTGATGGCGTCAGTAATAATTACGCTTCTGGCAACTGAATACACTACACATACGCACACTAGATTCCTATCTACATAGTGTTGTGTAGATTTTTATGTTTAGAGACTTTTTACTTACAGGATTACTCTTACATGATTTTCAGATTCATTTTGAATTAAGGAAAGCAGAGTAAAGCTGGATTAAACTGTATAGAATCTTTTTATATGTAGACAGAGGATAAAAAAGAGCAAAAGTCCTTCATAAAAAGTCAGGTATATTTAGTTCTAGTAACGTCAAGAATTAAATATACACTTAATTTCAGTTTTTACCAACTTTAGTAAAGGAATTTTAGAGGGAAATAATATGGACACAAAATCTCATTTTTAAATTAAACTATATCACTTTTACATTGCACTTGATCCGTTTGAACTCTAAATTAAACACAATGTCCTGAATTAAAAAAGTAAAAAATTTTAACATAAGGTTTTGACATTTAATAAAAAAGAATCTTTAACTTAACAATTAGAATATTAAGTAGATCTGTTGGATAGCATGAATTTATTTATACCAAATATATTGGCTACATATATGCATATATGTTTCTATTTATCATGCCACAGATATCGGCTAAATAAGAGATATAGTTTTGCAAATATTTCGTATATTTTTTAGATGAGAAAATTGGAAATATATGTCTTTAGAAGGAGGATAGAAAGTGATAACATTCTACGAACATTGAATTAGCGTAGCTATATATTAATTAATTGTTCATAATATGTTCTCACTTTTATCATTCGTTTTAATATACATCTATAATGTAGATCTCACCTGTCAGTTTAAATGTATGTATGTATGTATGTATGTATGTATGTATGTATGTCTGCCTAAAATTTTCAATTGTCTAGTCTTAATTTTAACCTAGATGAATTCCGGTTTGGCTATGGGCGCAAAAGCTAACGCGTCACACTTTTTTCTTTACATTCTCTTCCTCCTTCGCGGTACGGGTTCGAACCTGCCTGCCTAATACTACTTTTTTTTTTCGCTCAACCAACACCCTTACACACACCTCCACTTTCTTTTCCGCCTTCGCGTCACGGGTTCGAGCTTCCTGCCTGCCTACTACAAATGTTTTTGCTCAACACACACCTACAAACACCCGGGCAACGCCGGACACCCAGGTTAGTTAAATATAAATAAAATAGGTTAGTTAAATATAAATAAAATCCCCGACCGAATAATTTTTAATCTGGAAACCGTGGCACATACATAGAAAGAATATTACTAAAAATTTCACGGATTTTGTAAATAAAAAGTATGCTTATGATCTTAAAGTTTATTGACTATGCAGAATATGAATTATTAAGAATAACGTGATGACCGCTTTTATTTCATGTGTTCAAAACTATAGATCAATATTTGCTTCATAAACATATATACATTATAATATCTACACTGGTGGTTTTAAAGGATACACTCCATTGTGAACACTGAATTTGTTGCACTGGTCCTTACATATGCTCCATTAGATCTCAAGATTACAACACTTCTTTATAAACAATATTTCTAGTGAATGTGATTGATCTTCTACGATGAATTAATTTGTTTCTTGGTATTACATCGACTCTTACACTAATCATCTCACAAGTTCTTGAAAATGTAACATATAATCACTTACGAGTGAAACATGGCCGTGACAAATAAATACCGACTTTGTCAAATGTTTAGTCTTGTGTTTTATTAATGGTCATAGAACATGACATACACACAGGGAATTCTATACAGAGTGAAACAGATATTTACATTATTCAGATGGAACCTGATTCTAGGAAGTAATACCCGAGCTTGTGCATGAGAACCACCGATAATCGAAGGTTCAGTGCTATGCTCATTCAGTTTCAGAACTTCTAAACGTGTTCCGTTGCAAAGGTCTCATGCTATTGATGTATTCCTGAATAACATTATGATTGATCCAACTTTTATGTTCAAGTAACGAGGTTGCATACCCTAAGCGTGAGAGTCTTTATGAACTCTATAGGATTGTTCATAGCTTCTAACGCATCATCACATGGAATCTATGTTCAAGGATGACCTAATTTTAGTAGGCAGCTTCATCAAAATCTCATTTATCGCTAAGCAGTCTGAATTTTAGATGATAATTATTACTCGAGTCTTCATCTCGTCCTTAGTGCAATTGTCAAATATATCAGACTAGCATGAATACCCGGTGTTGCTCGGGTTGACATGAAGTTTGGTTTTGGCATAGCTGCTATACTAAGGATATTGAGCACTTTTATCGATACTCACACAACAAGTTCAAAAATAAAGGAACGAAATCGCCCCCCCCCCCCAAGAAGTACGTATCAACCTGCCCGCCAGATATTTCGGCAGAAGGAATACAAACAGACGCGCTTTTTGTTGACCGTGCGCTGGGACCCTCCTCCCCAAATAAATGAATCAAAGCAACTTTTCTTTCAATCAAAGTAGCAGCGAGTGCAAAAAAAAAAAAAAAAAAAAAAAATAGACACGGTGGGCAGGCTCAAATCTGAAACGTGAAAGAGAGGGAAACATTACTGGAAGACACTTTTACCCATCGAACCACGAGTGCTTATGACGTTGAAAATAAGTTTTCTAAACATAGTTTTAGTGAATTACGCGTGCGTGATTTGTCGAAAAACGCAACGCGAAAACGGACACCCCCTTCCAAAAAGTGCTTCAGTTAACCACTATAGAATTTGTTTCAAATTTTTATGTATTATGCGTCCGAGGGATTGCTCTTTAAGATAGTACCGGTTTCGACCCGGTCCGATGCGGCCGAGGAAAGTTTTAGTAGACATACAAACACACACACACTAACACACATACGACTTTAATGTACATAATAAACGAACATGGGTTCCCGATGTTGCCAGGATGTTTGAAGGTGTGTGTTGAGTAAAAAAAAAAGTGGTAGTAGGCAGGCAGGCTCGAACCCATACCGTGAAGGAATAAAAGAACGTGACCCCTCCCCCCAAAAAAAACATGACGTCTTTGCCGTTACGCCCATCGTCAAACTGGAAGCGCTGAAGGTTTAAATTAAGGCTAGTTAATCGGAAAGAGGGAATAACTTTCGAAAATATCGGCGAAAAAAGCGACCCCTCCTTGTAGAAAAGTGTTCAGTCAGAATTAATGTTTTTAGCCAACTTTTCGATATTTATCGTCCGAAGGGTCGCTCTTCGAAACGATACCGATCTTATGAAAATCTGACACCTCTGTCGAAGGTTTGGGGCAGAAATTATAACGCCTGAAAGTATCCTGTACCTCTATAAGACCAGCATTCACCCATGTATGGCGTACTGTTGTCATTTTGGGCTGGTGCATCTGCTGCTTGTCTCTCACTCCTGGACAGGGCTCAAAAGAGAGTCGTCAACCTGATAGCTCCTGAACTATCATCTAGGCTTCAGCCTCTGTTCCATCGATGAAATCTCGCATCCTTCTGTCTGTTCTGCGAATACTTTAATGGTGAATGCTCTGACGAACTGCAAGCGCTTGTACCTCCTCGATGTGACTACCCCCGACAAACCCGACAAGCAAATAAGTCCCGCTCCTTTACAGTAGAGATCCCTAGGTTTAAGAAAGCCTTTTACTCCAATAGTTTCTTTCTAAGAACTGCAAGTCTTGGAACTCTCTTTCGGGATACTGTTTTCCCAACTGTACTGAAATGCAAAAGTTCAAGTGTAATGTTAACAAACATCTTTCTACTCATCTCCCTTCATAATGCCCCCGCAAATTATGTCCCCTATAGTAGCCCCCTACTTTAAAGTGGCACTTTCCTTGTTTGGGGTGAAAATTGAATAAAAAAAAGATATGCATCCATACATATATACATACACACATTTAAACAGAAAGGTGAGATTCATATTACAGACTAGCATAAGTGCCCGGCGTTTGCCGGGTGTTTTGAAGTGTGTATGGAGCAACAAAAAATGGTAGTAGACAGACATCCCTGAGCCCGTACATCGAAGGAGGGAAATAACGTGAAATAAAAACGTGACGTGTTTGCTGCTGCGCCCGTCGCCAAACTGGAAATGACGAAGATTTAAATTAAGGCTAGACAATCGAAAAGAAGCGATGACTTTCGAAAATATCGGCGAAAAAGCGACCTCTTTCTTTAGAAAAATGTCTAGTTGAGAGTGAAGGAATAAATGTTTTTGACCAATTTTTCAATATTTATTATCTGAAGGGTCGTAATTTAAATCTCGTGAAAATCCGTCGCCTCTGTCGAAAGTTTTAGGCAGACATACATGCATACATGCATGCATACATACATACATACATACATACATACATACATACATACATACATACACACATACATTTAAAGAAACAGGTGAGATTTATATTATAGACTAGCCTGGGTACCCGGCGTTGCCCATGTGTTTGGAGGTATCTGTTGAGCAAAAAGAAGTTGTAGTAGGCAGGCAGGCTTGAACCCGTGACGTGAAGGCGGAAAAGAAAGTGGAGGTGTGTGTAAGGGTGTTGGTTGAGCAAACAAAAAATAAATAAATAAAACAGAAAATTGCGAGCGCAAAAAAAATAGTAAGCAGGCTCAAATCCGTAACACGTCAGAGGAAAAAAAGGTGATAAAATAAAACAAACAAAAAAAAAACGGTCTTTTCGTTTCGCCTAACGCGGTTTTGGCGCCACGGGTGGTCGAAATAACGCCTTTTATGCGACGTCATTGACGCAAAGTTTGAATGACTTGCACACAAGTTCAGCGAAAAAACTGACTCTCCTTGTAGAAAACTGCCCAGTTGAAGGTGAGGAGATTAATGTTTTTGGCCAATTTTTCGATATTTGTTGTCCGAAGGGTCAAACTTCAAATGATTACATATCTCGTAAAAGTCAGTCGCCTCTGTCAAAAGTTTTAGGCTGATATACAAACAAACATTGACATTTAACTAACTGTTTCGAGTCACATTGTTTACAGACCTATCCTCGAGCCCATCTATACGGCCCATCAAGTGTGATTCTTGACTCGTCTGTGAACAAAACTTTATTAAAATCTGTTTTCATGTATTTCTTTGCCCACACTAACCTGTTTTTTTCATGTTTCTTTGTTAAAATAGACATTTTAGTTTAATTCCTTACATCAGCAAACTTCCTTAACGCTTTACATCTTGTTTCTCTTGAGAATTTAGGAGCACAGCTGCCTCAAATATGAAAGCACTTGATGCGTTTGTCTTCCTAATTACTTCTCTACACATACGAGACAGATCGTAGTAAATTTTCTGAATTCATTCATTCCGTTTTTCTTTCTTGGTTTAATTCACATTTGACAAGTTTTCTTGATTGTTCGATGATCCCTATTTAAATCTTTCGAAATTTGTAGAGACGACTTTTCTTTGCCAATTTCTTGAATTATATAGTTTCTTTCCATCCATTGTTAAGTTTTTTACGAGCCATTTCGCTAAATTCTACCACTTGCAAATAATCTTATAATACTGCAAAATACAATAAATATAAAAAACTTGTAAAAATCGTTAAACATAAAATATCATTAATATTTTAAGCAATGCCTAAAACTATCTGTATTTCATATAATATCAAAACACACTTTCTATATATGTATACTAGCTGTTCAGCCCGACTTTGCTCAGGCTCTATGTACTGTTCATAAGTTTATATATATATATATATATATATATATATATATATATATATATATATGTGTGTGTGTGTGTGTGTGTGTGTATTAAAATTCTTGACTCATGTCCAGGAGACCTACATCTAAAATTTAAAGTATTTAGAGCCAAAAATGTCGCAGGAGTTTTGCAGAGTCCGCAAACGTCAACTCTTTCAACTTTGACCTCTTTGCACCCAGATTTTTGATCCCACAAACGAATTAAATAGCTTGCTGCTTGTCTGAATGCCTTTTATGTAAAAATTCAAATATTTAGACCAAAAATTTGCTGTGTAATTTGATAGAGACCGCAAAGGTTATTTTTTTTAACTTTGACCCCTTAACATTTTTTTAGTTTTGGGCTGAAATCGAATCAAAAAGTTTGAGCTATGTCCGAGTAACCTGCATCTAAAAGTTCAAATATTTAGACCCATAATTGGCGGAAGAGTTTGGTAGAGTTTTCAAAGTTTTAATCGTTTAACTTTGACTCCTTGACAACCAAATTTCAGGCCGAAAACCAATAAAAGATTTTTCCAAAGCTCAATACTCCTAATGTAAAATTTCTAGTCTGTAGACTGAAAATTGAGAGAGTAGTTTGGTAGTGAAATATACACACAAAAAATGTACACACAGAGACATATAAACACTTACAATTTCACTTATATATATATATATATATATATATATATATATATATACTAGCATTTAAGCCCGGCGTTGCCCGGGTGTTTCGAGATGTATGTTGAGTAAAAAAAAAAGTAGTAGTTGGAAGACAGGCTCGAACCCGTACAGCAAAGGAGGAAAAGAACGGGGAAAAACCTGACGTCTTTACTGTTACAGCCACCGGCAAACCGTAAGTGCCGTATGTTAAAATTAAGGCTAGGCAATCGAAAGGAGATGATGACTTCTGAAAATATCGTAAAAAAAACGACCCCCCTGTAGAAATGTGCCCAGTTGAGGGTGAAAAAATTAATGTGTTTTAGCCAATTTTTCGGTATTTGTCGTCTTAAGGGTCGAGCTTAAAGACGATACTGGTCTTGTCAAAATCCGTCGCCTCTGTGGAAAGTTTTAGGCACACATGCAAACATATATACATACATTTATATATTGGTAACTAAAAATTTTCGACCCAAATTGATTAAAAAGCTTGCCCTATCTCTGAATACCATTTATGTAAAATTTCAAATGTTTAGACCAGAGGTCAACTTACTTTTTTAACTTTGACCCCTATTATGACCCCTGAACATTTATTGTTTTGGACTAAAATCAAGTTCTTAAGTTAGATCCATGGAACCTATATCTAATATTTCAAGTGTTTAGACCCAAAATTGTCGGATGAGTTTCGTAGAGTTCTCAGGTAAAATCGTTGAACTTTGACCCCTTATCAGCCATATTTCTGGCCAAAAACCGATCACGTAGATTTTCCCACATCTCAGTACCCTGTATATCAAATTTCGAGTCTGTAGACTGAAAATTAACAGAGTTATTGCGAAGGAAAATGTACACAGACACACATACAGACTGACAGACATGCAGACACACATACACTTTCATTATATATATATATATGTATATATATATATATATATATATATGTTATTCAAAGATCTCTATATTATTGTTGTTTATTAACACAATAAACGCCTTAAAATTTTGGCTTTTCTTTATATTTCGTTATAATTATTTGTACACACAAAATAATATTTATTATCATAAAAGAATACGGTTATATATACATTGTAGAAATGGAAATTTTAACGTATTTATATTAATATATTAAAATACCATGTTTTTACAAAAAGACAATAAAAACTGGAGATAAATGTTGAAAAACTTGATATAGTAATCAATCAGCAACCAGTAGAAACCTGCTGACACGTTACTTACATGTTCTGAGTACTTTTTAACACCAGTAATTTTATTATGACTTGTTTATATGAACGAAAATTGAAAAGTTTTATTTCAAAATATAGCTAAGAAGCTGACTTATGAACTGTAACAATTGTGTGAAATTTGACTTATGAACTCTAACAATTGTTTAAAATTTGACTTATGAACTGTAACAATTATTTGAAATTTGACTGATGAACTGTAACAATTGTGTGAAATTTGACTTATGAACTGTAACAATTATTTGAAATTTGACTTATGAACTGTAACAATTGTTTAAAATTTGACTGATGCACTGTAACAATTGTTTAAAATTTGACTTATGAACTGAAACAATTATTGTAATTTGACTTATTAACTGTAACAATTGTTTAAAATTTGACTCATGAACTGTAACAATTGTTTAAAATTTGACTTATGAACTGTAACAATTATTTGAAATTCGACTGATGAACTGTAACAATTGTGTGAAATTTGACTTATGAACTGAAACAATTATTTGAAATTTGACTTATGAACTGTAACAATTGTTTAAAATTTGACTGATGCACTGTAACAATTGTTTGAAATTGACTTATGAACTGTAACAATTATTGTAATTTGACTTATTAACTGTAACAATTGTTTAAAATTTGACTCATGAACTGTAACAATTATTGAAATTTGACTTATGAACTGTAACAATTGTTTAAAATTTGATTTATGAACTGTAACAATTGTTTGAAATTTTACTTATGAACTGTAAAAATTGTTAAAATTTGACTGATGAACTGTAACAATTGTTTGAAATTTGACTTATGAACTGTAACAATTATTTGAAATTTGACTTATGAACTGTAACAATTGTTTAAAATTTGACTTATGAACTGTAACAATTATTTGAAATTTGACTTATGAACTGTAACAATTGTTTAAAATTTGATTTATGAACTGCAAAAATTGTTTGAAATTTTGAGAAGGTGACGTATGACCTGTAACAATTGTTTGAAAATGAGTGAGCGGTTAAGCTTTAAAGCAGTTCTAAATGAGTAAAACTAACACTTAACCATATTTTTAAACACTACCATATTTGAAGGATAGAGTCGTGATTTCTAAAGTAAAACAAAATTACTTAGGTTCCATCAGCTAGAATCAAAATCGCAGCATTCAGAGCTAGTGACATTACCACTGTACAAACGTAACACGAATCTGAACAGATTAAAAAATAAAATTTTTAAATTAATTAAGATGAATGTACAAAATTTTTAACGATTTTTTCAATTTTGACCAATTTTTGATCCCTTAAAACAAACTTAACCGGCTAAAGACCCATAAAATAACGGTCCTTGAAAAATCCTGTTATTTGAGTCTCCTAGCGCCGCTCTGCGACTTTTAGTTTCGGAGGAGATAGACTTTGAATATATAGAGACAGACAGACCGACAGACCGACAGGCATATATATATATATATATATATATATATATATATAAATATATATACCAACTTTTGTATCAAATCGATGGATTTCCTACTCTAGTCGGGGAGGTACTGCGGTGCACCGAGAAGAGACATCACATTTTTCCACACAGTTACTTAGTAAACATTGCATTGTGATCTACATTGCGCTGTAGAGAACCGACTGTTGATTTTATGAAATTATTTTTAGATAAGGGCTTGAATTAAAGTTTAAAACGTAGAAGTTGAGTATCATTGTTCATTGTGCTCTAAACAGTCACATTCATTATAAATGCGCCCCAGTGCTATCAAAGCACCTTCCGTGATTATATACGCAATATTCTTCTGCTTGTGTAATGATAAAATTTCGCAAATGGATTTGTGATGTTAGACTGTATAAGGCTGTTTCCTTCTGTCAAAACCGAATCGTTCCTTCTGTAATCGGATTTTTGCAATTATCGATTTTTGATATTTATCAGAAGCCACATGAAAGAAAACATATCTAAGAAAATTTCATAAAGTACATTTGTGTGAAATTTCAAACAAATCGATCCAGCTGTTTACTAGTCCTTGAGGAACGAATACACATACACACAAAGTGATTTTTTATATAACTAAAAATCTCTGTCTCTAATATTATATAAAAGGAACTTTGTGTATCTGGTTATTTGGGAGTTCATTCCCTCTGCACTCAAAAACGGTTGGGCCGATTTTTATGAAATTTCACATGAAAGCACTTTATGTGGCTGGCAGTGTTCTTTGATAAGTTTTAAATATTGAAGAATGTTTTCGATAAGTATCAATAATCAATGATCGAAATAATTCGATGAAAGAAGGAACAGTCGATTTTAACCAATGTTAACATCTTACACAGCATAGCATCACAAGTGTATTTGAGGTCGACTGTACCTTTGCCCTGCAAGTGCCCACCCATTGGCTTAATAGGATGGGCGCGGTGGCAAGTAGGAAGCTAATTGACTGATTAGAAAATTCAATAGCATGTGCGTATATTAAAATGCGCGGTAACCACCACTTTTCGCATAAGCCTGACGAATTCTTACGAGAATGAGACGCAAAATACTATGTGTAGTTTAATTACCATATATATTTTCATAACTTACTACTTAGCTCTACCTATGAATTGAGCACTGTTGAAGTAAATACTGAAAATTTACGCTAAAAATTATATCTTCGTATAATAATTATGTGATTAAATGAAGTATACTTCATTTAATCACATTATTATACGAAGATATAATTGACTATTTTAAAAATAATAAATAATTAAATAAAAAATACCTCCAAATAAAAAATGGGCGACTTCCTTAGAAGAACACTGGATCTCCGAAGCGGAGACGTTAACCTTAATATCGTTTTAAAGCATCAACAACAAAAATTACGTAAACACATAAACGAAAAAAAACTAAACGGTAAATTATCTATGGCATCATAGCGTACTGGGTTAGGGCGCTGGACTGAAATACATAAGATCCGGGGTTCGAATCCCAACAACAGTCAAGCTACGCTGAAGAGTAATAGGACCCCGAAACATGCATATCCGTAGATTACTGTTTTAAAAAATAATGAATAAATAAATATATATAGCTTTAGTTTTTATCTCCGTAGTAGATATCAGGTTCAATATAATAATTGATAGAAAATTTTCTTTCTAATAAATACATAATCTGTATGCATTAATATATCATATTTATGCGTATCTTACGACCGAGCAACGCCGGTCGGTCTGCTAGTATATATTTTGTATTATCTGGACATTTCATAAATTCTATTTGAATTTAATTCTTAATGGTAAGTGGAAATCTATAATATTGATATATCACCCTCTATAAACTTTTAAAAATCAATTTAAATTATACGGTTGAAAGATCTCAAACATGATGCTATCCGGTTTCTTTCTAGTTTTAAAAGAACTCAACAGCTGATGTCACTAAAGATATTCATTCAGCTTTTGTATAGAAATATTTAGACGAAGGAACAGGAATATGAGACAATGGTTTGAACACATGAAATAAGAAGAAATTTCGCGCTTGAAGGTCCAGTTGAGTTAGATAATCGACTCTTTGTGGCACCCCAATTGTTAAAGCACCAGAAATAAAGATGTCTATGAAAAAGTATTACCGTTCATCGCCATCTTCAACAATTTCAAAAGGTTCCTGAGCATCGAAATGTACTTCGTAAATTTTCTGAAAGCAACTGTAAATTGTGACTTGAGATCTGCAGCCAATTCATGAGGAGCCGTCCATTTTCCAAGTTAGGAACTGTCTGCGTTGTTTGAAGTAACCAGTAACAATTATATTGTTCGTGAAAAGATACAAGGATTAACTGGTAAATATTACCTGCAACTATATTTCGTTATAGATTTCTCAGACGTCTTCGTGAACTGGATTCTTACTTTCGTGCTTCCATCATCTCGGGTATTGTCAAACGATTTTGCTTTAGCGAATAATTTTAGTTCGTGCGCAACCAACACGCATGCGTACATATAAATAAAAATACAGGCTAAAACAAAACAACAAGAAAAATCAAAAAAATCTGATTTACTCTCTTCAGACACATATTATTACCTACATCCAATCTCACATACGTGGATCAGATCTGTAATTAATTTTTAAAGAAGAGTGGAAGTTCATTCATATACTTACAACATTCTTTTGAAATAAAATATTTCTTGGAACCATCTAAGAAAGTTCTGTGCTTAAATTCTTATAATATAAGTCGCCACACTAAAAAGTGGTCTAGATACTAGATTAAATGACCAATGTTAGAGTGAAATGGTAAAAGTAGATATTTGATTGTATAATAATTTTCCATTATTCTCATACCAATGCGTCCTAAAATGATTTGCTTTTGTCTTATCTAATGGGTTATATACTCTTATACACACTGGAGACTCTTCCAAAAAGAAGAGACATTGCGTTATTTTTTCCAAGCAGGTGTTGGACTCTGCCTCATATAATTTTCACAACGAAACTTTCTAGCTACATCTATTATTAATAAATTCTATTTCTCTCATTGTCTACCTAAAACCAAGAGAAACTCGATGAGCAAAGTTTATCTATTAGAACTGCCCGTCTATGAACCACTGTGCTATGGGACTGCTTTCCAGCAAACTATACCAATATCGTTTTCAATCCAATATCAATATTAAGCCGCCCTTTTATATAGTTCCTTTCTGAACAGTTCCAAGCATCGTTACTAATTCCGTCGGCATTTCGCCAAACTCATTAACCCTTATCCTCGAGTCGCCTGTGGGCCTTGGTAAACGGTGACTCTTTCGTAAAAAGTGAATGAGACAATTTTTTATTTGTCTAAAGTGCTGATATTACACTTCATCATTTCTTTATTTAATTGATGGAGGAGAACTCATTTTAGACTCCGACAATTTAAACTTTATTTTTCACTATCTAGATTTTCCATTTTTTAGGAGCTGGATCGCCTCTACAGTGAAAACGGACATTGTGTCTAATTCTGCTACTGGCTTAAATTAAAGTTTAAAACGTAGAAGTTGAGTATCATTGCTCATTTGTGCTCTAAACAGTCACATTCATTATAAATGCGCCCCAGTGCTATCAAAATACCTTCCATGATTATATACGCGAGACCCTTCTGCTTTTGCAATGGTAAAACTTCGCAAATGGATTTGTGATGATAGGCTCTATAAGGCTGTTAACTTCTGTCAAAACTGAATCGTTGCTTCTTTAATCGGATTTTTGCAATTATCGATTTTTGATATTTATCAGAAGCCACATGAAAGAAAACATATCTAAGAAAATTTCAAGTCATATAAAGTATATTTGTGTGAAATTTTAAACAAATCGATCCAGCCGTTTAGGAGTCCATGAGAAACGAATACACATACACACAAAGTAATTTTATATATAACTAAAAATCTCTATCTCTAATCTTCTATAAATATAAAAGTGAAAATGTATGTATGTATGTATGTTCGCTTTTTCTGTGTGTCTACAAAAGGCTTCTTTCAGAGAAGCGGTCGGTCGGTTCACAACTTTTTAAAACTTTTTATATCACATACAAATCGTAATATCTCACAGTTAACAACGAAGCTCGCCTGTCTATTTAATTTGGTCGATTTCGGGAAGATAAATATTCAATATTTGTTGCTCGCCGCATGTGGCTTAGTCTTTTTCCTATAACATCTTCGGGGGGGGGGGAGCGTTCAGCAGTAAATGAATACCATCCCGCAGTCAAAACTTGACCTTATTTAAAACGGGCACCTACTAAATCAAACTAATTAAATAAATTCAAACGTGTTTCCGTTAGCATCTCGCGGTGGGGCAATGGTTAACATCGCACGTTTTTTTTTTGTTTTTTTTTCACACTTTAATTTACAACTTTGCCTCAACGGTTCGGGTTCGATCCTCATACTTACTTTTTTTTAACCCTCCCAAACACCCGGGCAACGCCGGGTACCCCTCGCTAGTATTATATAAAAGGAACTTTGTGTGTCTGTGTGTTTGGGATTTCATTCCCTATGCACTCGAAAACGGTTGGGCCGATTTTTATGTAAAAAACAATAATGGGGAAAACAATTGTGTGGAAAGCAAGATGTCCAGCATACGAAAAATAAATGTGGTTGGAATAAGGCTACCTTTTAAATGACCCATTCTGTATTCGTTATACGTTTTAACGCGTGCGTCTGTGCGTGCATAGGTCCCGGTATGTGTTTGCGATTGCCACTGCATATGCTCACCGATTGGTACCGTGTGGTCGTCGTTTTTGGTTTGTTCTTTTTACTTTTCGTTGGTCTGTAAACACTTTTAGTTTTAGAGGCGTCACTCAATGTTTGCACCTGGGCGTTTGCACGTTATAAAAAGACAAATCCTCCGTATTTTTTTTCTGTTTTTTCTAGAAGCAAATTATCATGTCAGTGCTAATGCGGTTTTATGGGTTCTGTATTCATGCTATGTCGTTTATTTGTAAGTAAGAAAATGGATTTATAATTGTGTGTATTTGGTTTTGGGAGTTGTGGTTAGATGTTTGGGTAAAAAAAGTGACATCACTTGGAAATGAGTTCTGATTGAACAAAAAAAGGGGGTTTGTAAAATATTCGATTCTCTCTCTCTCTTTCTTTCTTTGTCTCTCCCTTCTTCTTCTCTCTTTCTCTCTCTCTTTCTCTCTGTATATACATATCTTAGTTTTAGTTTTCTCTCTCATTTTCTTTCTTTATTTTCTATCTCTCATGTCCTTTCCTGTGTCTTTCTTCTGCAGAAGCATTTTCTTCATTCATTTTCGATCTGTTTTTCATCTTACTACTACTACTACTACTACTACTACTACTACTACTACTAATAATAATAATAATGAAAGGAAAGACTGTAGAAAATCTTCCCCACACAAAAAAGGTATCAATCTTGGATGATACCACACGAATCGTAAATAAGCAAAGAAAGCACTTACGAGTTCTCCACTGGATGTGTGCGAAATGTACTGGGCCACTGCGGAGGCTTATTACCATCAAAATACCAGTGAAGACTAATGGTCATTGTCAGCAAGCGATCAATGGTAAGCGGCTGTTGGAATAACGCAAAGTAATTTGCAAAGTTTATCGAAAGAAATAGAAAGTACTGGAAATTGGGAAAGACTTGTTGTCACTAAGTCTCCAGGGAAAACCACCGGTTATTATTAGTGAGTAATATCTAATGTAGGTCAGTTTGAGAATTAGTTAATAAAATAAAAATAATTATTTAGTTAACATGAAAAATACATGTTCACACATGTTCCTGTCTAACTCTCAATATATTTGTAGAACTAATAATTTTGATTGTTTCATAATTATTGTCTTGGATGGTAAAATAAAGGGCAAATGACACTAAAATAGTTGAAGGAGAGAGAGAGACAGAGAGAGAGACAGACAGACAGAGACAGAGAGACAGAGAGAAAGGTGAAGGGGAAAGTTGTGGTTGGATGCAAACAGAGATAGTAGATGAAGCTAAAAAGAAGAGAAAGTAAATAATGACATAAATAAAGAAGTAAATAAAACTTGAAAACTACAGAACATATATAAAAATATAATAGTTGGTAGGAAAACATAAGTACCAGGTATTCATTCAGTACTGAATAACACCTTATACTGTTTATATATATATATATATATATATATATATATATATATATATATATATATATATATATATATATATATATATATATATGTGTGTGTGTGTGTGTGTGTGTGTGTGTGTGTGTATGTGTCTGTATGTGTGTGTGTGTAGTGTGTGTGTGTCCGTGTGTGCTTGTATGTGTGTGTTTACGCGAATATTGCTCATAAAACTAATTTTTTTAAATGAACAATAAAATGTGTGTCTATTCCTGGTGCATTATAAAATATTTCTAGCTCTAGTATTCAGCTATTGAGCTATCTAAAGTAAGTTTGTGTTAGTTTCTTATATATTAGAATATTATCTCAATTAGTAAAAATGCATATTAAAACACACGCACACGCATATGTGTGTATGTGCGTGCCTGCGTGTGTGCCCGTGTCTAGAGTATATATTGAACAAATGAGCAAGTAGAGAAATACCAAATTCTGCGAAAAATTTGTTGAAGTATTGAAAACAATATTTAACATTTTCGTATGAAAAACAAATTGACTTATATTCAAACAACGAATTATTCACATCATCTGTTTATTCTCAACCGCATACAAACTTTTTAGTAATGCCAGTAAGTACTTAAAACTAAACTTGCGTAGAATTTAAGATAAAAATATTCTAGCGCACGGAAATATTTTTCTTTCTCTGTCTCTCTCTTTCTGTCTGTCTGTTTGCTCCTCTCTCTCATATACATATATATATATATATATATATATATATATATATATATATGTTTGTGTGTGTGTGTGTGTGTGTGTGTGTGTGCCAAAATGTCTCTACAAAACTGCTATTGTATACTTAATCTACAGAGTTGAAATTTGATATAAGGGTATTTAGACCTGTATCACAGTTACGAACTGGGTTTATCCAGTAAAATAGCTGCTAAAACGTTAAAATTAATAAAAAATACATTGACTTGGACTGCCATAAGTCGACTATACCCGTTTTCGTCTGCACATACGCTAAGCAAAAGTTCAAGAGTAAACTACGTTTTTTTTTTTTGCGTCTGGATTTATGTCATACGCTAATGGATAAGATTTGAGAGCTATCTGTTTTGGTTCCGATCCAGCTGATGGCACAAAAACGATTGTTTTTTACCTTTGTAATCACTACTATATATTATGTACAATATAATAATCTATAGAGAAATCTATCTATCTCTCTCTCTCTCTCTCTCTCTCTCTCTATATATATATATATATATATATATATATATATATATATATATAAAAGTGAAAGTGTCTGTCTGTGTGTGTGTCTGTGTGTGTGTCTGTGTGTGTGTCTGGGTTTGTACATTTCTCTACGCAATAACTCTGTCAATTTTTAGTCTACAGACTCGAAATTTGATATACAGGGTACTGAGATTTGGAAAAATCAATGTGCTTGGTTTTCGGAGAGAAATTTGGCAATTAAGAGGCCAACGTTCAACGATTTGACCTTTGAGAACTCTACCAAACTTTTCCTACAATTTTGGGTTTAAACACGTAAAATTTTAGATATTGGTTCCTTGGACATGGATCAAACTTAATAACTTTATTTGAGCCCTAAACAATAAATTTTAAGGGGTCATAATAGGGGTCAAATTTAAAAAAATTGACTTTTTTTTTTTTTTTGCTAAGCATACACCTCCAAACACCTGGGTCACGCCGGACTGAAATGCTAGTATATCTATAAAAGTGAACGTGTCTGCGTGTGTGTCTGTGTGTCGGTGTGTATGTCTGTGTACATTTCCCTACGCAATAACTCTGTCAATTTTTAGTCTACAGACTCGAAATTTGATATACTGAGTATTGAGATTTGGGAAAATCGATGTGATCGGTTTTTGGCCAGAAATTAGGCGATTAAGGGGTAAAAGTTCAACGATTTTACCTTTGAGAACTCTACCAATCTCCTCCGACAATTTGGGGTCTACACACTTGAAATTTTAGATATAGGTTCCTTGGACATGGATCTAACTTAATAACTTGATTTCAGTCCAAAACAATAAATTTTAAGGTGTCATAATAGGGGTCAAAGTTTTAAAAAAAAATTGACCTCTGCGGTCTCTTCCAAATTACTCAGACAATTTCTGGTCTAAATATTTGAAATTTTACATAAAGGGTATTCAGAGATAGGGCAAGCTTTTTCATCAGTTTGGGTCGAAAATGTTCAGTTACCAATATATAAATGTATGTATGTATGTCTGTTTGCATGTCTGCCTTAAACTTTCAACAGACGCGACGGATTTTACCAAATCAGTATCGTTTTAAAGTTAGACCTTTCGTATGAAAAATATCTAAAAACATTAATATCTTCCCCTTCAACTATGCACTTTTCTACATGGGGGTAACTTTTTTTTCGCCGATATTTTTGAAAGTTATCCTCTCCTTTAGATTGTCTAGCCTTAATTTAAAAAAATGTCGCTTCCGGTTTGGCGGTGGTTGTAACAGCATAAACGTTAGGTTTTACCCCGTTCTTTTCCTCCTTTACGGTTCGGGTTCGAGCCTGCCTTCCTACTGTTACTTTTTTTTTTTTTTTGCTCAACATACACATCCAAACACCCGGGCAACGCCGGGCTGAAATGCTAGTAGTTCTATAATAATAAATACGAAATCTGCATGATTAAAAGACAACATTTTTTACCCCCCCCTCATATATATATATATATATATATACACACACACACACACATATATATATATATACATATATATATATATATACATACATATATATATATATATATATATATATATATATATATATATCTAAGTGAATATGTCTTCTGTCTGTCTGTTTATCTGTGTGTCTGTGTGTGTACATTTCCCTACGCAATAAATCTGTTAATTTTTAGTCTAAATACTCGAAATTTGATATACAGGGTACTGAGATTTGGGAAAATCGATGTGGTAAGTTTTCGGCCAGAAATTAGACATTTAAGGGGTCAAAGTTTAACGATTTGACCTTTGAGAACTCTACCAAACTCCTCCGACAATTTGGGGTTTACGCACTTGAAATTTTAGATAAAAGTACTTTGGACATGGATCTAACTTAATAACTTGATTTGAGCCGAAAACAATAAATTTTAAGGTGTTATAATAGGGGTCAAAGTTAAAAAAATTGACCTCTTTTTTGTCAACATACATCAAATACCTGGGCAACACCGGGCACCCATGCTAGTATAATATATATATATATATATATATATATATATATATATATATATATATATATATATGTGTGTGTGTGTGTGTAACCGATTATAGGTAGACTGGTACATAATTATCTATTTCACATGCATCTGTATAATTGTATGTTGTTTTTTTTTTGTACATATGCATTTCTTTCTCTCAGTTTAGCTTTCTGTATAACTTTCTATACACACACACGCACACACCCGCACAGGCACTCATACACACACACACATATATATATATCTATATATATATATATAGAGAGAGAGAGAGAGAGCGAGATAGATAGATAGATAGGTTGATAGATAGATAGATAGATAGATAGATAGATAGGTTTTGTATGGTAGTTGTTTCTCTAATGTTAATCCATTGAAACTATGGTGTTTGCAATATCGTACTTAGTAACAGATACAGCTGTATTAATATTTTCATTTATGTACACATTATTTGTTTCATATCTGCATACATTTTCCAGCTGTAATTTTATTACAATTTGTGTACAGATTCCACATTAACTTGACTAAATTTAAAAAAATGAATTTTTACATTCTCGGATGAAATTTTAGTTGTATTAGAATATACGTACTACGACGGATAAAATTAACACCTCACAGAAAATATTTGAAACAATGTTATGCCCCCTTATAAAGATTATTATCACAATATAAAACGTTAGAACTTATAATTTTCATCAGACTTTATTTATTCTAAAAATATGTCTAAAATGTAACTTACACTTAAGATGTTTTGGAAACTGAAAGTCAGGAAATCTTACTTTACTAGTATTTAATTATTAATAAGGATAAAGTCCAAATCACATCTTAAATCTTTGAGTTTACAAAAAGGAAATTCTGTTTACATTACTCGCAAATATTTAAAATGTTTAAATAAAAAAGGAAGAACGCGTCTATTATATTTATTAATTTCTTACACTGATACAACACTACGTTAACACAGGTGTGTACCAGGGGTCGATAGTAGGACATATATTATTCTTGATCCTCAAAATAAACCCCAAAATGAAACTGCGTCTTAAATGAAAGTATTTGCTAATAACACCGTAATCTATTCTCGACATGCGGTCAATTTGAATGATCACATCTCAACCCCCACAGAAATGTAAAAGAATGAAGCCAAAAGTAGATGATCACATTCAATCGCTCGAATCGATGCCTCCGTTCAGTCTCGAAAGACAAGGGACACCCACCTGTAAGGGAAGCTGCGCATGTAATTGTGTGGCAAGAGTTGCGCAATTTCAACCACACCTCTTCTGAATCGGAACTGTTTGAGTCCAGTGGCAAGGAGAAGACCAAAACGACTGGAAACAATGCTGAGATAAGCAGAGAGCACATACAGCACGTGGAAGTCCTAAATGGTCACCCATTTAGTACTGACCAGGTTCAAGGTTGCTTAACTTCGATGATCCAGCGGGACCTGGTGTGTCAACGTTATTCAATGCTACTAAGACAAGGCTCCATTCTCCAACAGTTATAAGAAACCTTTCCCACCACAGATTGCTCTGAATGATAACACTCTTATCGAGATTTCAAAGCTACAACTAATCAGCTTAACATCATCAGAATACATGAATTAGAATACGTAGAAGATACTTCCATGTCTGCTGCAATTAGAGACAAAACTTCTCCCGTCTACTCGTACGGAATATTCCTATGAAACCACCGTTCTTCCGTGCATAGGGTGTATAGGGTATTGTTGCCACATTTATACTGAGGCACCAAATATTAGGAACTAATTGAAACCACTTCTAATTGTAAATAATAATAATAATAATAATAATAATAATAATAATAATAATAATAATAATAATAATAATAATAATTATTATTATTATTATTATTATTATTATTATTATTATTATTATTATTATAATAATAATATGATATCCAAAACATTTATTTCAAACATCCTTCATTTAACTTTTCTGAAGCGCCTATATTTTGAAATCGACATATGTTCGAACATGCATGAATCTGGTCAGGCAGGAAATCAATGGCGCATCTTTGTCTGTGTAATCGATATTTTTTTCTTTTGATTTCTTTTGTTTACAGCCAAAACTCGGAAACGCACAAATCAAAAGTAAAAATTTAAAACCGATATTCATCCTTATTAACGTGTTTTGTGTTTCAGATATGAATATAACTAATCTGCAGCAGCGAGTAAGTATCACATAAACCAAAGAACATTAGACTTTTGTTTTAGATGAGCCATATTATGGGCAAATCAGCGACGAATTTCCATTTACATTAAGATTAAATTTTCCACTGTTAATCGAGTCATTGAATTCATGAGATAAGAAAAATAATCAATATCATGACGACTAGATCGATCAGGGCCTTTATACACATTTTTCATTATAATAATAAGGGTGACCATTCACGTTTGTCATCTTTGTATGGCATCATACACAGTAAATATAGTCATTCATACAAACACACACACATATATAAATGTATATATACATAAATGTATATATATGTATATATATATATATATATATATATATATATATATTACAGTTCATAAAAAAATATAGAGAAAACTAATGCGTGTGCGCTAATTATGGGTGTAGTTTGTGTGTACGTGAACGTCTGTATTAGGTGCCGGTTTATGTCTGTCTTGCGCGCGCATGTGTGTGTGTATAAGTGTGTGTGTGTGTATGCGTGCACACCTGTGTATCTATGTGTGACTCAGTGTGCGTGTATGTACATGTGTGTGTAGAATGTTGCCGGCGCCACACGGTTCGTTTGTCAATCGGTCGGAGAACACCAAAATACAGGAGGCGTCGGTCGCGGCGGCGATGGTTGCCCGCGTTCCTCAACATCAGGACAGGGTCACTCGGTGCATTTTTCGAACGCACTCAATGCCCTCTACAATTTGCCTTTCGCAAGCACAGTCGTTCAAGGTGTGTTAATTTTGAAGGCGGGCATAAGGGGACGGAGAGGGACGATGTTTGCGGTGACGGTGTGGTATGGTGGCCTTCTGATGAATTATGGACGGGGAGAGTGTGGTATGGGATTGGGGGTTAAAAGTTGCTTACCGTAATAAGCCAATCAGGCGGAGGGTATGTGAATGGGTAGTGGATGATTTCGATGGTTGGTCTCCACTTGAGAGATGAACATGAAATCGAGATGAAAAAGACACAACCGCTACACACACTTATGTATGTACATACAAACACGAAAGTAAACATTAGTGCATACACGTACACCAAAACGTGGGCAAACAGACACACACTCCTTCACAGATAAACTAACAGAATACTCACCTTAGCTAGTTAATAATAATGTGACTTCATTAAACAGAAGTTGTATATCAGTTTTCAAATATCCCCCTCGAAGATTAAAATAATTATACACCTCTCTCTCTTTCTCTCTCTCTCTCTCTCTCTCTCTCTCTTTCACTAATGTTTCTATTTTTTTATTATTTTACTTCTATAGTTTAGTTTCCTAGATGTAGATCCACCGAAACCACCATGTTTATTAAAGAGTGCTCGATGAAGAACAAAGCAGGTTTATATAATAGTATGTTTATTAGGTAAACATTATTGGTTACATATGTGCATAGATGTTTCAATGGAATCTCAATTTAGAAAGACTTACCTCATCAAATCGAAAAAAAAAAAAGCGAAGGTCACTCCTTTTTTCGGTGTAACGTAGCAAGCACTTTTGTGTGTGTGTGTGTGTGTGTGTGTATGTGTTCGCAGATTTTTATGCAATTCCACAAAAATATATTTTATGTGTCTGGAAGTGTTCTTAGATAACAGTTGTATCTAATAGTATCGAAAATCATTAATCGCTAATCGAATAATCCGATTAAATAAGTAACAGTCCTATTTTGAACAAAATTAACACCTTATGAAGCCTAACTTTATCAGCGCATTTGAGAAGTTTTGTCATCGCAGGTAAATCAGAATAAATGCTTTTTTAAAATAATTACAGAACTGTAATTCCTTTAAAAATATTTTTAAGCAGAAAAGCCCCACATATAAAATCAACAGTATGGACATTGATAAGACAGGGGCGCGTTCGAAATAAATGCTTCTGTTTAGAAAATAATCCAACCATGATACTTGACTTTTGTATTTTAAACTTTAATTCAAACCATTATATAAAATCAATCTTATATTATTCAAAATAAAACAACCGGAGAAAATAAAATTAGAAACGAGTATCCGACATTGTTGCCTTCCCAGGTTGACCGAACAACATACGTCTGGGCACTTTTCCTGTCAATAAGAAAAATAACTAAACATGAAAATAAGTGGATTGTTTTTTTTTAACGGAGTATCCTACGTATTTAAGCCCTTTGTTTTACATTAAAAATTGACTTTTCCGTTAGAGTTCATTCTTTATTGTAGCTAATCTAACTACGTTACAGCTGTGTGTTGTTTGTATTCATAGTGCTGAACTCAAAGTTTCAGTAGGTGCTTACGAAAAGACTAAGAGGATGGGCTAAAAATATGGTTGGATAACCTACACTAAGACGTGAAGATAAGCGGACTACACCTTTGCCAAGGAATCTAGAAACATTTAAACATTTTGCGAGAACATATTTTTTATCTTTTACATCTTAAGCAAATGATGGTGTATTAAAATAGTGCAAATTTTATAAGCTATTCATATCAAATATTCTCAAAAATATAGATTCAAACGACATCGCCTTAACCAAATTAGTTATAGCTTTATAGCAATTTCGTTCAATTAATAATTTTATCACGAAAAGATACTATCACACATTTTTACACACATCAGAAAGTATTCTTTTTAAATATTGAAAATGTACGTAATTATAATTAGAAGTGGATTTCAATAAATACATAGTAGTTGATCCCGTAGCTGAGATGTGACACCAATACCCCATGCACAGAAGAATACAGAAGTTATAAAGTTGTAACATATTTACGTTTAACCATCACTATTTAATAGACGTCATGAACCTTTTAAGTTTATGTAATTATCGATTCTGAATGAAGTAACCATCTTAAACAAAAATGGCTATTTTGTTCCAAATTTGTATGTACACGGATTTAAAAGGTTTATAACTTCTAGCAAATATTAAGTTAGACCTCAAATATGTCGGAAATCATTAGGTAAATCACAATAAATGATTTTTTAAAAATAATTACAGAACTGTAATTCCTTTAAAAATATTTTTGAGTGTTATAGTAATGATTAACCAGAATATTATTATTATTATTATTATTATTATTATTATTATTATTATTATTGTTGTTCTTGTTAGTAGTAGTAGTAGTAGCAGTAGTGTTTCTGTTGTTGTTTAATAGTAGTCTTACATTTTAGATTTTATTAGTTGGATTTTTTTCCTTGAACATCAGTCAATTCCTTTGATTATAGACATCCAAGCTGTACATTAACACTTTCTCGGTTCCTAACGGACAAATCATTTGCAAAATTGAAAAAAAGAAATTGTCTTTTCAATCTGAGTAAGCCATTTATGGAGGCTTTTCGTTATGGTTCGAAGTGTCCCAATTTTTCAATGGAAATCATTTCGACTTATTTATATTTCCATAGTCTAATTAATTCTTATTTACAATCTTGATATTTATTCATTTTGTTCAACTTCTTTCTCTTCCACTCTGGTATCTAAAGGTAGGCCATTAAAATGGTTGAGCGAGTTCTCTTGTTTTTGTTTATAAAATATGCCAAGGTTGGATTGTCCAAGGACTTTATCAGTTTGTATACGTATGTCCCACAGCAGTTCGACATTGTCGTTTTCCTGTACCACTTCTGATATATGCTGATACCTCTTCTCATATTATATTTTATTTTTACATTTTCACCCCAAACAAGGCAAATTGCCACTTTGGTGTAGGGGGCTACTATCAGGGGCAACAACTACTGGGTACTATGTAGGGATTTGGGCAGCAAGATGTCGGTTCACATTACACTTGAACTTCTGCACGTCAGTACTGTTGGGGAAGCAGGGACCTGGAATGGAATTCCAGAGTCTAGCGGTTCTGGGGAAGAAACTATTGGACTAAAAAGATCTTTTACATCTAGGGATCTCTACAGTGTGGGGGTGGGATTAAGCAGCCTGTCGGGTTTGTCGTGTAGAAAAGGCAGAGCGATTCAACATTTCGTCGATGGGACAGAGGCTGGAGCTTAGATGCCAGTTCAGGGCCTATCAGGTTTGCGACTCTCTTTTGAACCTTGTCAAGGAGCGAGAGACTAGTAGCAGATGCACCAGCCCAGATGTGACAACAATACTCTATACATGGGCGAATGGTGGCCTTATAGAGGTACAGGATACTTTCGGTGTTAGTAGCTGTCTAGCACGGTAGAGAGAGAGCCCACCTTTCTTGCAGCGGCCCTGGCAATGCCTTCAATGTAATTGTTCCAACTCATGTTTCCTGTGAACGTTAGGCCAAGGAGTTTGAAAGATGTACTCTCAGATAAAGAGTCGTTGGCGATTGCTATAGGTAGTAGAGAGGGTTTCTTGTAATTATTGAATGAAACTAGTTTAGTCTTGGCAGCATTGAACGCGACCAACCACTTTTGTCCCCATTCCACCACGGATTGGAGGTCTTCCTCTAGTGTTTCTGCCATTTCTTTAGAAATGTGTTCATTCGTCTTCCTGTCGTGCCTGCCATAGAGTGTAGTGTCATCAGCATATATACCCATCTCAGAGGCAGTTTTGTCGGGGAGGTCATTTATGAATATCAGGAACAATAGAGATCCAAGGATAGAACCCTGGGGCACCCCCGCATTTATATCATATTGTTTGGATGTACGACCGTCGAGGACAACCTGGATTTTTCTCTTATCTAAGAAGGATTTAATTATGTTAAGTATTCTACCAGTGATACCGTATGATCTAATTTTCCTGAGGAGACCCTCATGCCATACCCTCTCAAAAGCATTAGATATATCTAGAACTACCGCTCTGCCCTCCCCCGCTTTGTCCAGTGAATGGTATATACGTTCAGAGATTACAGTTAGGATGTCTGCTGTGGAACGGGCTTGTCTAAATCCATATTGTTTGTCAGTCAGAAGCTTAGCATCTGTAAGGTGATGGACTAGAGCATGGTTAATTTTGGTCTCAAATATTTTGGCAAAAAGTGGGAGGAGGCTAATGGGGCGATAATTTGATAGGTCAGTTCTTTCGCCAAAATTCTTGAATACTGGTACAACAGAAGCAGTTTTCCAACAGCCCGGAAAGCAAGCTTCATTAAGGCATTTGTTGTTGAGTTTGGAGAAAACTGGAGCTACTTCGGCTGAGCACTTTTTTAATAGCACAGCTGGGATAAGATCGGGTCCACATGCTTTTGAAGTGTCAAGGTTTTTATGATAGCATGCACCTGAGCAGGGGTGGTTTTCAGATCATCTAGCGTGGCGTCTGTTCGCATAGGAAATTGAGGTAGGGTGTGGTTGGAAGCGTCCAGTGTGGAGTTTGAGGCAAACCGACTGGCAAGCATGTTAGCCTTGTCGGTTGCTGAGGAGACAACCTCGTGATTGTATATATTAATAGATGTTATATTAATAGATATTGCATATTTATATTAATAGATATTGCATATTTATATTAATAGATATAGCATATTTATATTAATAGATATTGTATATTTATATTAATAGATATTGTATATTTATATTAATAGATATTGCATATTTATATTAATAGATATTGCATATTTATATTAATAGATATTGCATATTTATATTAATAGATATAGCATATTTATATTAATAGATATTGCATATTTATATTAATAGATATTGCATATTTATATTAATAGATATTGCATATTTATATTAATAGATATTGCATATTTATATCAATAGATATTGCATATTTATATTAATAGATATTGCATATTTATATTAATAGATATTGCATATTTATATTAATAGATATAGCATATTTATATTAATAGATATTGCATATTTATATTAATAGATATTGCATATTTATATTAATAGATATAGCATATTTATATTAATAGATATTGCATATTTATATTAATAGATATTGCATATTTATATTAATAGATATTGCATATTTATATTAATAGATATTGCATATTTATATTAATAGATATTGCATATTTATATTAATAGATATTGCATATTTATATTAATAGATATAGCATATTTATATTAATAGATATTGCATATTTATATTAATAGATATTGCATATTTATATTAATAGATATTGCATATATTCCAATATAGGGATTGGGTGACTTGTTGTGTCTCTATTTTTTATATTGATGTTGAGCTTGCATGGGATATTCTGATATAATATGCTCTAATATGTCTTCTTTCATTACACAATTTGTACATCTGTGATGCTGCATTTTGTAAATGTAGTGTTTGATAGACCTTGTGCGGGTAGTGTGCACCTGGGCCGTAATTAAAGTGCACTTAGTACATCCTTTAAGATCACCCCTGACCAAACAATTCCAGGTATTATTATCTTTAAGTTTAGGATTCTTTACGAATACACTGTGTAGCTTCTATCCAAAATAATTTTCCGTTATTTATTGCCATATTTGACTCTTTTTCATGCCAGGTCTTTGTATCTTTCCCATTTCACTTCATGAAGTTCCATTACTTTCAGAAATATATTTAGTCAGATTTCCTTCCTTTATATTTTCCATAATTTTAACACTAAGTAAGCTTCAATCATTTTCTTTTCTATGTAGATACAATCGATCTGCATCTCCTTTCGTAGGAAAATCCCCGTAAATTGTAGGCATTTTAATTGCTTTTGCAATCAAACATTTTAATTCATCTTCATTCGAGCCAAGTATACCAGCAGTATATCGAATGATTGCTAATGTTCTAGCATTGATGACATATATTGTATATATTCCGACTGTCGAGGAGAGATTTAAGAATGCCACTTAATCTTCTGTTATACTCGGCTGTGACTTGAGTTTCATTTTCATGTTCTTAATCTTATCGGCTTCCAGTATCCAAATATTTGTAACGTCTATCGCTGTCAACATTTTTTTTCAGATCTGTTGTTAAGAGTTTGAGACCAGCTGAATGGACGAGCTTGACATCAAAAGAATAGCACATTTGGTGATGACAAATTCTATCCATATGTCATTAGTAAATAATCCGATCATATTCCTTAGGGTATCAAGCTTGTTGCCATTCATTTGGAGAACTTTAAGTTGATCCATGAATAGTAGATGGTTGACTGTCTGAGGTTCTGTTCCTTTTTCAAGTTCAGATCCAGCATTCACATCTCGTAAAACAAATGTCAATGGGATCAGGTTGGTAACAAAAAGCAAAGGAGAAAGATTATCGCCCTAGAAAACTCCACTCTTTATTTTCAATTTGCCTAATGCAACATTTCCTGAAGTTAAATTGGTTTCCCAATTCTTCATGCTATTCTTTAGAGATGTTCAGATGTTGGAGACTACTCTGAAAAATTCCAAACATTTGAACACGTATGAATACGTCACCATGTCAAATGCCATCTTCTAATCTACTCAGTTCATGACAAGGTTAGTAGATCTTTATTTGCAGTTTCTTATGATCTTTTTATCGATCAAAAACCGATGTTTGGTATCTCGAAATCTGCCTTAGTAACCTTTCCCTTCCTCCAACAGCGAATTATTTTGGTCCAAATGACCATATGTACAATACGCTTATGAAAAGTTTACATTTTACTGGGAGGTAAGTGATTGGCCTAAAGTTTTCTTACCCGCTGACCCGCTTTTCTGACCCGCTGACCCGCTTTTTTTATCTGTCACGATTAACACCGTAGTGTCATTTGTCAGCTATCCAGGAAAGGTGTCTTCAAACAATCATTTAGTATCGTTGCAAAAAGTTGGTGAAGAGCTGGAAGATTTTTGATCAGTATCATCAGTCACTGAATAATCCCTGTGCAGTTAACGCTCTAAAGTTTAACCTCGTCGACATGAAAGTATCGCAATAGTTTTCGCAGACATCCGTACATGTTCAAGATAATTATCGTTATTATCACGTAAAAGCATTCGTGGTAATTAAACCGCGTCGCCGCAGACACGCAAACGATCCGAACTAGAAATATGAGTGTTAGTAGAAAAAAATTCTTAACATTGTACTTTTACCTCTACATTTTTCAAGATGTTCACACGTAATCAGCTAAAATAGTAATATCTCTTTTATGGGGAAGGAAAGGGTTAGTTAGCTAAGTGTTCTTATCTATAAAAGTAATGACACGTTCTATTTGTCGTTTACTCAGTCGAAGGTTTTCTAAATATTTTAATATTTTAAATATTACATGGTAAAGTTATTTCATTTCCGTTCGTAATGCTCCTATTTGAAATAAGCTTCACACCGTTTAACGCACACATTGACTTAACGTGCTGTTATGTTTTCAACGTAATCCCTTTCGCTCTCTTTCTATCCCTCTCTGAGATAGCTTCCAACGACCTAATAATTTCCTTACAATTACATTCTAATCGGTAGTTGATGCCATGACTAATATTTTCCATTAAAGAAACACGTATTTACACTGTTCAGTAATACCAAACCTTTTATTTGAAATGCAATTCAAACGTTTTTGTTTTTTCTCTTTGCTGTTTTACATTAACATCGGTGAATTGTGCTCTTTTCGAACTAAAAAAAACAAAACAAAACAAAACAAACAAAAAACATTCAATATTTCAGGTTGGGGCATGGCATCTCTTGAGTTAATCTGCTTTCCCGGGCAACGTTAAGACATCAATTAGCTAGTATATAAGCTTACATTGTAATATTGCGTGTATATACAGAAAATAGTAATATATATATATATATATATATATATATATATATACATATATATATATATATATATATATATATATATATATATATATATATATATATAATATGCAATTAACATGAAGTAGTTATATATATAATGGTTTCGACAAATCCATTACAAACTCGGGCCGCAACAAATGTCGAACTGTTAGGTGTATTGAGGTGTAGCAATTTCCAACTGTTTTGAAGTAATGTATTTGGCATTTTAAAGAATCTAAGAAAATTAGTGTTCATTGAATTGGACTTGTAACATATAATAGGTATATAGAGAACAAACGCGAAAGAAAGAAAGAGCGAAAGAGACAAAGAGATGAAGAAGCGTTAACTTCTAAATATATCAAAAAGATTATGTATTCTTTAATTTCATACATTTTTAAAATCTAGGCAGAATAGAAACAATATACTCTCTTAATTAAAAATTCAGATACTTTCTAAGTGTACTTTGAAAATAATATTCATGAGAAAAAATGGATATATCTTTTTGAATTCATAAGGGATTTAGTGTACCTTCGAGACAGGTCACGTAGATTATCGGTATATGCTAGGTAACCTAGAGATTGAACTTACATTGTCTTCCGAGAAGAATTTAATTCATAAAATATAAAATAATAAAAAAAGATAAATTCGAAGTTTTCTTGAAGCTCAGAAAGCATAGGTGAGGATTGTATTTAGAAAAAGGGTTATACTTTAATAGCGCATTAGGATTGAGCTTACTAGTAACAGAACTATAATCGTTAAAGTTTAATTTAATTAATGTCCTCCCAGTAATTTTATATGGGCTTGATTTTATCACATAGAGTAAACAACTAGCCAATCGAATTTAGGTGTTTCAAAATCACGTAATGTGTTTCATTATGGCACATTGCCTGATCGAAAAAAAACAACAACAACAAAAATCAACATATCCACCCTACGTCAATGTACTTCCCTCCCCACTCTATTTGATAAAACCAAAAGTGAACCCCTTCAACTTTTGGCCATGTCAAACGATCGACCACTGGCCTGTCAAAGTTATGCTTTGAGGGTATGTTAGAAGGTAAAATAAGCAGAGGAAATCCAAGGAGAAGGTGGAGATGAATGTCTTTAATTGGACCTAACTCAACAGTTGGGCGTCTATCAACCGACTCGCCCTGGATCAGTATGAATGGCGCAAAATAAGTGACGTGGGTTCGCAATCCGCACCAAACAGAAGATACGACTTATGATGATGAATTCCAGAACACTTCTATTTTCTTCGCGGTAAATGATACATAATCACACAACTATTTTTAGACGTTCTCTAAACTTTTGTCGAAAGTGAACGCACAAATTATTTAGTAAATTTAATTTTATTTAAATTTAATTGATTGGATGTTTAAGAAGATGCTTGTAAATTTACTGACATGTGTTACAAACTTTTTTGATACAATTGTAAAAGGAAATGCTTAATCATTTTATTTATACGAGCGCAATATAATCATGGCAGCTAGTTTGTCGGTGAGCATATCAAGGGGGTATCGCATAAATTAGTGTTTCTTGTTTATGTTTTTCTGCGAGGGGGAAGCATCATGACACTTCACCTCCTTATGCAGTTGGATATGCATTTCACGGTGTAGAATATTAATTAACCAAAGCTGTACTCATTCGTCTAATGAAAATGAAGGTAATGTAATCATTAGTACGTTTGTTATGCCTGGTGATATCAGTATATCAGCGTTAGTATTTCAAGTGTTCGCGTTGTTCCTGGGAATATCTGTTGCTTCCGGTTCTGTTGCAATTATACAAAGGGAAGTATCTCGTAATCTAATATATATGACAGCCATAATTATGGCAGCTGGTATTTGAGAAGGGGATTCGGGATTGTATTGTATAGTACAATGTTTCTTGCGTTTATGCTTTTGAAGAAATGCTAAATTCTAATTAGTATATGTTTTATTATTGCATTTTCACCCCAAACAAGGCACAAGGCCACTTTGATGTAAGATACTATCTGGGACATAATTGCAGGGATACTAAGTAGAGAGTTGAGCAGCAAGATGCCTGTTTCTATTACATCTGAACTTCTGCATGCCAGTGCAGCCAAAGAAGCAAGAACCCAGGGAATATCAAAGTCTAGCAGTCCTAGGAAAGAAACCATTAAAGTAAAAGACTTTCTTACATCTAAGGATTTCTACTATGTAGTGGTGGAATTTTGCTGCTTGTCAGTTTTGTCGGGAGTATTTAGGTCGAGGGCATACAAGAATTTGTAGTTCTTCAGAGCACCTACCATTAAAAGACTATATATATATATATATATATATATATATATATATATATATATATATATATATATATATATACTTAGGGGATTAAAACAAGAGTCTAAAGGACAGAGTATATTTTAATGTATTAGTGCATTCATTAATACAATTAAAATAAAAGAAAAGAAAACAGTGTTCGTTATAATGTAAGATATATAATAAGCTCGATAAGCATATATATCCTAGAGCTATTTTAATATTAAGTAAGATGATCGATAATTTATAATTCAAATTAAAAATTAAAAATCGGTTTCATAAGGAAGAACAATTGATTTTGTTTGGTCTTCCTCATAAACCCGATTTTTGATTTTTGATTTTAATCATAAATTATCACTGACCTTTATATATATATATATATATATATATATATATATATATATATATATATGGATCTGCAGCTAGTCTATCCCCCTTAGACAATGTTCAAAAGAGAACCGTCAACCTACTAGGTCCCGCACTATCAGCTAGTATTCAACCGCTACCCCATCGACAAAATGTTGCATCCCTCTGCCTATTTTGCAAGTTCTTTAATAGCAAGTGCTAAGACAAACCTTGTACCCCCTCAAACCTGACAAGCAACAAAATTCCACCTCTACACAGTAAATCCCTAGATGTAAGAAAGCCTTTTACTCTACTTAACTAAGTAAAGGTTTAGAGTCAAGCTAATCATCTGTGTATATAGTGCCACACCTAACCCTTTTAATACATAATAATCATTCTTATCAAGAGTCGTATAAAGTACAAGTCCGCCAATATGTGCACTAGATACATTAATGTATATGACAAAAATATCTCCGAAGATTTCAAAACAGAATCATTACATTATATAATCCAATATATCCCGGGCTTAACTAGTAAAAAAGCAACTCATATGCAAATTTGTTTATTAAGATAATTTAAACGTTTCTCTAACGTTTCGATGTATTTTTTGTGGAATTATTTTGACTTTTTCCTCGATAATAGTCTCAATTTTCGATATAAAATTATTGAAGACGAATCTCGACCCTGGGAACAAACAATCAGTAGTGGAATCAGGTGATATGTACGGAATAGGGTGTGCAAAAGGAATTAAACGCGCAGTTCGTACTTAGTGCATTGTGTGGTAAAGATTTATTATTTTATTCTCCATTTGTGACAGTTTTAGATTATGTTGTTTTTTTATACCATTGTTTTTTATACTATTGTTTTTTATACTATTGTTTTTATACTATTGTTTTTATACTATTGTTTTTATACTATTGTTTTTTATACTATTGTTTTTATACTATTGTTTTTATACCCTTGTTTTTTATACTATTGTTTTTTATACTATTGTTTTTTATACTATTGCTTTTATACTACTGTTTTTATACTATTGTTTTTATACTATTGTTTTTATACCATTGTTTTTATACCATTGTTTTTTATACTATTGTTTTTTATACTATTGCTTTTATACTATTGTTTTTATACTATTGTTTTTATACTATTGTTTTTTATACTATTGTTTTTTATACCATTGTTTATGTACTATTGTTTTTATACTATTGTTTTTATACTATTGTTTTTATACTATTGTTTTTATACTATTGTTTTTTATACTATTGTTTTTATACTATTGTTTTTATACCCTTGTTTTTTATACTATTGTTTTTTATACTATTGTTTTTTATACTATTGCTTTTATACTACTGTTTTTATACTATTGTTTTTATACTATTGTTTTTATACCATTGTTTTTATACCATTGTTTTTATACTATTGTTTTTATACTATTGTTTTTTATACTATTGTTTTTTATACTATTGTTTTTATACTATTGTTTTTATACTATTGTTTTTATACTATTGTTTTTATACTATTGTTTTTATACTATTGTTTTTATACTATTGTTTTTATACTATTGTTTTTATACTATTGTTTTTTATACTATTGTTTTTATACTATTGTTTTTATACTATTGTTTTTATACTATTGTTTTTATACTATTGTTTTTTATACTATTGTTTTTATACTATTGTTTTTATACCCTTGTTTTTTATACTATTGTTTTTTATACTATTGTTTTTTATACTATTGCTTTTATACTATTGTTTTTATACTATTGTTTTTATACTATTGTTTTTATATACTATTGTTTTTATACCCTCGTTTTTTATACTATTGCTTTTATACTATTGTTTTTATACTATTATTTTTATACTATTGTTTTTATATACTATTGTTTTTATACTATTGCTTTTATACTATTGTTTTTATACTATTGTTTTTATACTATTGTTTTTTATGCTATTGCTTTTTTACTATTGTTTTTATACTATTGTTTTTTATACTATTGCTTTTATACTATTGCTTTTATACTATTGTTTTTTATACTATTGCTTTTATACTATTGTTTTTATACTATTGTTTTTTATACTATTGTTTTTATATTATTGTTTTTTATACTATTGCTTTTATACTATTGTTTTATACTATTGTTTTTTATACTATTGCTTTTATACTATTGTTTTTATACTATTGTTTTTATACTATTGTTTTTATACTATTGTTTTTATACTATTGTTTTTATATACTATTGCTTTTATACTATTGTTTTTATACTATTGTTTTTTATACTATTGTTTTTATACTATTGTTTTTATACTATTGTTTTTATATACTATTGTTTTTATACTATTGTTTTTATACCCTTGTTTTTTATACTATTGCTTTTATACTATTGTTTTTATACTATTGTTTTTATACTATTGTTTTTATACTATTGCTTTTATACTATTGTTTTTATACTATTGTTTTTATACTATTGCTTTTATACTATTGCTTTTATACTATTGTTTTTATACTATTGTTTTTATACTATTGTTTTTATATACTATTGTTTTTATACTATTGCTTTTATACTATTGTTTTTATACTATTGTTTTTATATAGTATTGTCTTTATAATATTGTTTGTATATACGATTGTTTTTATACTATTGTTTTTATACTATTGCTTTTATACAATTCTTTTTATATACTATTGTTTTTTATATTATTGTTTTTATACTATTGTTCTAATACTATTGTTTTGTATATCACTGTTTTTTATGCTATTGTTTTTATACTATTATTTTTATACTATTGTTTTTCATACCATTTTTTTTATACTATTGTTTTTTATATTATTGTTTTTATACCATTGTTTTTATACTATTGTTTTTATACCATTGTTTTTTATACTATTGTTTTTTATGCTATTGTTTTTATACTATTGTTTTTATACTATTGTTTTTATACTATTGTTTTTATACTATTGTTTTTATACCATTGTTTTTTCTACTATTGTTTTTATACTATTGCTTTTATACTATTGTTTTTATACCATTGTTTTTTATACTATTGTTTTTATACCATTGTTGATTATACTTTTTTTATACTATTGTTTTTTGTACTTTTGTTTTTTATACTATTGTTTTTATACTATTGTTTTTTATACTATTGTTTTTATACTATTGTTTTTTATACTTTTGTTTTTATACTATTTTTTTTATACTATTGTTTTTATACTATTGCTTTTATACTATTGTTTTTATATACTATTGTTTTTATATACTATTGTTTTTATATATTGCTGTTTTTATATATTATTGTTTTTATATACTATTGTTTTTATATACTATTGTTTTTATATACTATTGTTTTTATAATATTGTTTTTATATATTATTGTTTTTATATACTATTGTTTTTATATATTACTGTTTTTATATATTATTGTTTTTATATACTATTGTTTTTATATATTATTGTTTTTTATATACTATTGCTTTTATATACTATTGTTTTTATATACTATTGTTTTTATAATATTGTTTTTATATATTATTGTTTTTATATACTATTGTTTTTATATATTACTGTTTTTATATATTATTGTTTTTTATATACTATTGTTTTTATATACTATTGTTTTTATATACTATTGTTTTTTATACTATTGTTTTTATATATTATTGTTTTTATATACTATTGTTTTTATATATTACTGTTTTTATATATTATTGTTTTTTATATACTATTGTTTTTATATACTATTGTTTTTATATACTATTGCTTTTATATACTATTGTTTTTATATACTATTGTTTTTATAATATTGTTTTTATATACTATTGTTTTTTATACTATTGTTTTTATATACTATTGTCTTTATAATATTGTTTTTATATACTATTGTTTTTATATACTATTGTTTTTATATATTACTGTTTTTATATATTATTGTTTTTATATACTATTGTTTTTATATACTATTGTTTTTATAATATTGTTTTTATATACTATTGTTTTTATATACTATTGTTTTTATAATATTGTTTTTATATACTATTGTTTTTATACTATTGTTTTTATATACTCTTGTTTTTATATACTATTGTTTTTATAATATTGTTTTTATAATATTGTTTTTATATACTATTGTTTTTATAATATTGTTTTTATATACTATTGTTTTTATATATTATTGTTTTTATATACTATTATTTTTATATACTATTGTTTTTATACTATTGTTTTTATACACTATTGTTTTTATAATATTGTTTTTATATACTATTGCTTTTATATACTATTGTTTTTATATATTACTGTTTTTATATATTATTGTTTTTATAATATTGTTTTTATATACTATTGTTTTTATATACTATTGTTTTTATAATATTTTTTTTATATACTATTGCTTTTATATACTATTGTTTTTATAATATTGTTTTTATATACTATTGCTTTTATATACTATTGTTTTTATATATTACTGTTTTTATATACTATTGTTTTTATAATATTGTTTTTATATACTATCGTTTTTATATACTATTGTTTTTATAATATTGTTTTTATATACTATTGTTTTTATACACCATTGTTTTTATAATATTGTTTTTATATACTATTGCTTTTATATACTATTGTTTTTATATACTATTGTCTTTATATTATTGTTTTTATATACTATTGTTTTTATAATATTGTTTTTATATACTATTGCTTTTATATACTATTGTTTTTATATACTATTGTTTTTATAATATTGTTTTTATATACTATTGTTTTAACATACTATTTTTTATATACTATTGTTTTTATACTATTGTTTTTATATACTATTGTGTTTATACACTATTGTTTTTATATACTATTGTTTTTTAATATTGTTTTTATACTATTGTTTTATATACTATTGTTTTTTATATACTATTGTTTTATATACTATTGTTTTTATATACTATTGTTTTTTCATACTATTGTTTTAATATACTATTGTTATTATATACTATTGTTTTTATATACTATTGTTTTATATGCTATTTTTATATACTATTGTTTTTATATACTATTGTATTTATATACTATTGTTTTTATAATATTGTTTTTATATACTATTGTTTTTTCATACTGTTGTTTTAATATACTATTGTTTTATATACTATTGTTTTTATATACTATTCTTTTATATGCTATTTTTATATACTATTGTTTTTATATACTATTGTATTTATATTCTATTGTTTTTATATACTATTGTATTTATATACTATTGTATTTATATACTATTGTTTTTATATACTATTGTTTTTACATACTATTGTTTTTACATACTATTGTTTTATATACTATTGTTTTTATACTATTGTTTCTTTAAACTATTGTTTCTTTAAACTCAGCACTGATGCCAAATACTATTCGCTATCATTGTTTCTTTTTTCCTAACGTAAAAGTTACTCACACCAAGAAAGTATCCTATATCTTTATAATGACACAATTCCCCTATCTTTAGATTATCGTCGCCAACCTGAGCTGTGGCATGCACATGTTTCCAACTTTTAGACAAGATCCAAGAAAGAATCGCACAAAATTCATGGTCTAACATGTGTTCCTATGTTGCGTCCCTGATATTTTCGTTACGAATACTTTAATGGAATATGCTCTGATAATCTCATAGCACTTCTATCCACTCAACTAACCCGATAAGCAGCAAAATCACACTCTTTCACTGATGAGTTTGTTAAATGCTGGAAAAACTTGTACTCTAATAGTCTCTTCTCTTGAACTGCTAGAATTTCAAGTCTCTCCTTGTTTCTTGCTTCCCTGACTGTACTAACCCGTAGGAGTTTAAATGTAATATGAAATACATCTCGTTGTTCAACTTCCTACAGTCCTATAGGCGACACGATCACAAATAGTAGCGGAAATATGTCTTGTTTGGCGTGAAAAAAGAGCAGACATGCTTGAACATAATACGTAGGCCAACACTTTGTCTGCATATGCTTTGGGTTTGATTTGTTTCTCTCCACTTATCTGATCACTGATTAGATTGAGGAATTAAATAAATGACCCGTGTTGTATATATTTTCACATATTAATGCATACAGTCTTTTTTTTTGGGGGGGGGGTAAACAGTTGCAAACACATCTCTGAATCACCGACGTCACCCACTTTGAACAAAGTTTCCACTGACCAATCTACACGTAAATGGTTAATACACTGTTTTCTAATATATTCAATCAACCTACTATCTCACATAACTTCAATTTATGATTGCTTAAAATGTGTTTTGGTGATTTAAAAACTGTTTTCCCGACAACTACTGAGTTTTAGTGACCTGAGCGTTTAGCAGTATTTTATATCTGTTAGAGCGTTTTTGCAAATCATCATACAATTTCATTATATTTGACGGAAAATAATAAGAATATCATTTACTAAGAAATTGCAGTATTTCCTATTAGATATCAATTATTTATAAGCGGATTCAATATCAGATTTTCTATTATTTTGCAAATTTACACTAAAAGTTTGACTTAAATCACCTTAATTTGTAAACTAATAATCCGATTAGACTAATATATAAACACCCGTAATTCGAAAGTTGGTTATTAAAAAAATACATATGGGCATTAATTAGTGATGCCATGTAATGCATTTATTTGATCAGTTTGAGCTAATATTAATAAATATTTACCGGTTAAATTTAAGATAGATAATCCATCAGACGCGTTTCAAAAGTGATACTTCCTATATTTTTTATTCCGCCCAAATGGATCCCAGAGGATTGTAAATTGCAGTATTATGATGACTGAACTTATGCATTCATGACTTGAAGGTTTCATCCTCTGTTGCAGATATTGACGACGTGAGACTCTAATAAAGCAACTATTTTCATGGACGGACATCAGATGCAAAATGCGTCATTGAATTCCTGACAAAAGTGCATTGTGAATAGTGGTGACGATGTATAAAAATAAATTATGGAGCACAATAAGTCACTCGTTTTAATGGTACGACTCTTGTATTCCTTAATTGTTAACTTTTGGGTTGAATAATAGGAATCTTTACTCTTAGAACCACCCTCGTATCACAAAATATACTTTGGATACCCATTATTGTAAATAAGAGTTTCAAGAAGGGAAGGTATGTAACAGAGCGCGTATGAGCGCGTTAGAAAATAGGAGCAGCAAAGGATGAATGGCAATCGATTATATCAGCAGCTAGAGCAGCGTTTGAACGCGTATGCAAATTAGAAAGTGTGCCCGAACTGACACGAGAAGAAAAAAAGGGAAAAGGACACCACGTGACTGTAAAGAAACAAAGTCGGCGCCGAAGTATACGGACGTGTAAGGAAAAGGCGAGATAATTACATAGGGGATAGCTATATACAAGACAACATGAGTATTGTCTAACTTGAACTATTTAAATTAAGTCACATAATCGCAATGTGAAAATATAATTGCTTAACTTATCGGAAGGCACATAATTTTGAATCTTGCTTTTAACAATAACTGGCCAGTAGAATAGCAAAAAAGTAAAATAAACAAGGTCCCGTTTGCTTGTGTATAAAGACCGATTTCCCAACGTTTATGACCTGTATGGATGACATATTTTGAACATTAGAATGAATCATTTTTTTTCTGAATAACTTTGTTAACATATATGTACAATGGAAATGTTTCTTTTATATTCCTCTAGTTGAGCGAACGGATTGTAAACAAGAAATAAAATGATGCAATTTTGATTGGTTTCGTATTGAACTATAGATTCTCGCTCTGGTGAATTTCTGCTTTCCAATATTTGATACTCATGGGAATCTTGTTCCGCGCCATACGGTGGAATTAACATAAAATGCATTGGGATAATATATAGAAAGAATCACTTGAGCTGCGTTGCTGTGAATTTAACAATCTAATTATTGTTATTAATACAAGAAACAAAATATAGATACATAAAAGGATAAATATGTATATATAGATAGGGTCGTTTATGCGTGTATATATATATATATATATATATATATATATATATATATATATATATATATATCTTTACAGTTTTTCAATTTTCTTGTTATTTTCTTTTAGTTGGGGATGGATCATCTTGCCTGATGCCAAACACTCCCCGTCTATCTCATACATTTAGCTGAGAGTTTTTTTTTAAAGTCTAACTATCCTCAAAAATGCAGTTGTTTTTATCCTTCTTGCATTTTTATAACTAGGCTAGGCATATTGGTCAAATTTATGTGAACCTCATACATCAGAAGGGACGAGAGAATCTATCATTTCTCTCTCTGTCTCTCTCTCTCAATATATATATATATATATATATATATATATATATATATATATATATATATATATATATATATATATATATATATATATATATATACTAAAATATGTATCCGGCGTTGTCCGCTATTAAGCATAACGTTAAATTCCTTTAAAAAAGTACGAGTTTTATGCTTATTTTTTTAAACAGTTCTCTTCTTGTAAGTAAAAATAAAATCTCGAGCTGAGATCGGAACCAAAAGACAGTACGTAAAGCACTATAACTAGTAGACCAGCTAGCCACGATCTTTATAGAGTGTATTTTAACCACGTAAATCAGCTGACAAACAGATAAATATCCGATGCTCCTCAAGTAACTATTGAAATTCTGACCCCATTCGCAGCCCTTTCTTACCGATAGAAACGAATTTTAAAAAGTTTTCTACATGACTGAATAACCTGTATACCAAATTTAAAGTCTTTAGATAAAAAAATCGTTGCGTATATAGGTTGAGAAGTATCCTTACACATACATAGGCACACACACATTCCCACTTTCATACTGAAACACCTATCACAATATTCTGTGGATCTATATTAAAAAACCTTGTTAAACTTTGTGACATATTTCCATTCCATGGAGGTTAGACGCGAACGAAAATCCCATAATTTATTATACCATATTTCTTCAAACTGAAACATAAAGTATACTTACGCAGGTAGATATGAAAAGTCTTTATTAAAGTTTGTGCCTATTTCCATTGTATGGAGGCCAGGTGCGATCACAGACCCCACAATTTTATCATACCATCCCTATTTAAGTTAAAATATACTTATCAAAGCATTCTTATGTACATCTATATCAAAAGCACTTGTAAACGTTTATTTTTAATTTTAAAATTTTTTATTTCCATACTTTGTGGATCAGGCGCGAACGCAGACTCCACAATTTTAATGAACCACCGTTCTGCCAGATCAAACATACCCATTCCTCTGTCTCGATACATCTTCTATTATTATATGTAATCAGTTTTTTAAAAAATAGGCAACCATATAGAAGCCTATTCGTGACAACACACACACACACACACGCACACATTCAGCTTCATATTATAGATTTAGGTATATATTTATATATGTAAACATATGTATATATATATATAATGAATATAAATATGGATAATGCTTATATTACTTAAATAATTATTTACAGCCATTTTCTACATAAAATCAAAGTTAAAATGCAAGTTCTTATATGATTTGTTGCGCATCGTTAAGAGGGTTGACTATATTGCCTTCTTAATTTGACTCAAGATGATTTATTTTTTACTCATCGCGTAATGGTTTTAATTGGTATTATCGGCTAGAGCGCTCGGATTTTAATTAAAGATAGCTCGGGTTTCGGGGTTCAGACCAAGGGATAATGAAAATCCTGTTGAGTTGAAACCTATTGATAATAAAATATTTATTATTAACTAATTATGTATACATATATATTTTTACATATGTATGTACACATGCATACACACAAACACACACACATACACACACACACACACACACACACATATATATATATATTCTAAAATGGAAAAGGAACACAACAAAAGAAAAACAAACAAAATGACAGTTCCAAACCGCCCTCTTGTCGATACAACGCACGAAAATATGTTTTTCTTTCTTTCCTCAACTTGCAATAAATCCTCGTGTATTCGATGTTATCTTCCACCGTTCGTTCTCGTTCTAAGCTGTCCAACAATAACCTCAACTAAACACTCATACTTCAAAATCCGTCCCTTTTAATAGTGCCCAATCGTGTACATATTAAGATTAATGTTCCCTAATGACCGACCAACAAAATTATGCTTGTCTTTGCTTTTCTACATTATCTGCTGTCATTTTACAGGCTAAGCAAATACGAGATTATTTTTGAGAGTGATGCTTTCTATTACACCCCCTCTTAATATCACTATCACATAAATAGCAGGAAGATGGTGATCGCCTTCAATGTGTACTTCTATGTGGAATTAGAGGTCCCACTTCCTTGTTCCCATCTTCCTCATCACTACCGTCATCGCCACTAGCACGTTTCACAATTTCCTCTTCTGGTTCCGTAGGAGCATTTCTGAGCTCATCCGAATGGGCAGGAGAGGCTCAGGATCATCCTCGAATTGCATATGTTCTTTCTCATCGTCCTCCGAGGTAGAGGAAGCACAACAGGAGCGGACATCTTTCACATCGCGTGGCACAACATTGGCTAACGTTATCTGAGGATTTGTTCTATTCGTTCACTGCCAAATCAACCGAGCATTTGGTGGTTTTATCCAAACGATCTCCCCCTTTATACGGTATGTCGATAACTCTAACCTCTTATGGTGTGACATCTATCCCTTTTATATGCTGTTCGTAGCGGTAACTCTCATTGGCTGGCGCAGTTGATGGTTTGGCATCGTCCTTGGGTGTCACATTATACCAATACAAAGCTTCTGGATTAGAGCACTGCGTCCTGGTTGCAATGTTTTGGACGGTGCGGTAACATCACAATGAGTTATATCCATACCTATCTGACACTAGTTTTTCATCTACCTCAAAAATTTTGCCATCGGGATGGTGCTGGATAAATTCGCTGACTCTCTTCGCACGAATGTACTGCTGCCTTGATCGGTACCTTCGTAGTTGCAGGACGCACTCTTCGGACAAAATATGTGGTTCGACGAATTCCAGGATGTTCACTCTTCTGATGTATTTCACTGATCTCATCCGGTGTTAATTTATCTGTTAAGTCTGCGCATGTCAGTTGCGGAGGATTAGATCCATGCATCATTATATCCATCTCTTTGGCAGTCGAGTTAGTTTATCAGCCAAATTCCCCTCCAATGAGATTAAGGTAATGTCAATCTGCAAACTATTCGTCAACTAGACGCTTTATTATCGCTAGTCTTCATTAGTACGTGCCTTTTTAGTTAAGGTGTCAGTCAAACAGTGGTAAACACACAATGAGTCAATGTGGAGGTGTACGACTTGGGCCTGCCACTGCAGCGCAAGATTAAGGCCTTTTAGCGTGACATCAAGTTCCGCCAAATTGATATGCTGGGCATCATTTTTCGGACGAAGCCAGCACGCATCTTCCCAACATTACCCAATCCTTCCAACACTACACCTGTAGCCAAAGAACTCGTATCAACCCATGCATTCAGTTCCTGTCCGGATACATGTCACTCTCCCTGTGCATGGTCGTTTGTCTTTAGTCAACGTTTTAGCCATCATTTGCTGGAGAGAATCGTCATCAACTATGTCGTCCCATCCTTTTGTGACCACAGTTGCTAGTCTTTTTAGTACTCCTGTTGCCACTCGGAGTCATCCACAGACAGGTAAATATTCTACTAATTTACCGCAAATAGAAAACGTTATGCGCCGTGTTAACAAACCAGGTAACGCTGGAATTGGGCTCACTCACTGCCATCGGAAAGTATTATATTTCTCCCGGACCTCCAGGCCAAACACGAGCGCCCGAACCTTTAACCGCTTAGGGTCCTTGTATATTAAACCGAAAGATTCCAGTTTAATTTGAACCAATCTGCAGACGTTATGTCTTCATTAACGTAGATATGATCAGATAGGACACCATTAACGCCGACAACAGGCAATGCTGTGTTCATTGCTTGGCCAGAGACAAAGGTGGCGACAGTACCTTGTTCCCGACTTCGTTTTCCTAACAATTGCGAGATATGTGACCTACCTTATTGCAACGATAACATCGTATTGTTCTGTGTGCTCGTGGATAAACGATCATCGTACCACTTCGATTCCGACACTCTTTAGCAAAATGGTTAGGACCTCCACATTTATAGTAGGCGGAGCTCTCACGCTTAGCGTTAGCTGAGAGAGAATCCACATTGTCTCCATAGGATTAAGATGCTGTGCTGGCTGCTACTGTATTTGGTTCAAGTTCCTTAAGGATGTTTCGCGTTCAGGCCAATAACTCGTCCGTTGTTTATCTGTCAGTACGTGACGACGCTTGCAAAGGTCTACTGACATCCTCACATAAGCCCACCAAAACTGGCACAGCTTAACATTTTGTCGTTGACTCCACCAAACGGCGCTGATGAATTCCGTAGATCACCTAAGTTAACAACCACCGTTTAATTGGGATGCAGTCGCTGGGTTGAGAACTGTTGCCATGCAACAAAAGGATCCGTACCAAATGTTGTATATAAGCTCTGCTTAATTTCTTCCCAGTCACGTTCCTCCCTGAGTTTCTGGTACACTGCATAGACTCCTTTGGTTAGCCCCAACATAATGACTGTTGCTGGCTCCTTTATTTTGTACAATTTGCAAATACGTCTAGCCTTCTCAACCCACCTGACACCAGACAGCCCAGCAGTAGATCCATCAAATTTCGGTATTAAACGAATGTTGAATCTGTCCATTTTGTTTTTAAATCACCGCTTATCAAAGTCACTAATAAAATAAAATAAAAGCACCGGAATAGCTTATTTAAAAATGTCAGTATTCAACCGCCCTTTTGTCGATACAACGCACAAAAGTTTTTTTCCTTTCTTTCCTTAACTTGCAATAAATCCTTGTGTATTCAATATTATCTTCAACCGTCAGTTCTCGTTCTAAACTGTCAAAAAAAAAAAAAAGAAAATAAAGTTAACTCAACCCTCATGCTTTAGTATTCGTCTCTTTTAATAGTTACCAAATGTGTACATATGCAAATTAATGAGCGACCTACAAATTATGCTTGTCTTTTCTTTTCTATATTTTCTGCTGTCATTTTACAGGCTAAGCAAACACAAGACCATTTTTGAGAGTGATGATCTTTTAAACACACACACACACACACACACACACACACACACACACACACACACACACACACACACACACACATATATATATGTATACACACACACACACACACACATATATATATATATATATATATATATATATATATATATATATATGTGTGTGGTCATCAACTGACTTGTTTTTAATCCGTATCAGCCATCCTGCACAGTAAAGATTTTCTAACTCTAATTTTATCTAAAAATTAAAAATTGATGCTGATCTGCATTCCAAATACATTTTGGCTTAGAATAAGACTAGAAATCCTTTTACTCATCATTTTAATTGTAATAAAACTGACAAACTTTCCCCATGAAATAATAACTAAGATGATACATCACTATGACATACATGTTATGCACCGACCTTTATTTTATATTAAAAGCTATATTCCACCTATATCACAGAGATCACCTTAATTCTCCCTCTCCCATAAACAGTTTCAATATTTTACCATTCCCCTTTCTCTGCACAATTATTTCGCTCATAATATAGCCATCGCTAGACGTCATATTCCTATTATGTCACCTAGCATCTTTTTCCCTTTCTGATGAGTAGCATTAGGCTTCGAAATACCATGGTATAAAGAGTTTACTTGTCCTACACATCTAATTTATGTATCACCCTTATTGAATAAACGAATGAATCTATATATTTAGTACATATTCTTATATTGTCGTTTTCTTATTTTATTGATACTATCTATCTATGTATATATCTAATGATCTATCTATTTATCTATTACAGACTCTTCATATTTCTCCGTATCTCTCGCCTCTGTTTCTCTCTCTTTGGCTTTCACTTCCCGCCATTCTCTAATGTACTTGTACGTGCAATTTGTGTAAGCAATTGTTGCCAGGAAAACGTAGAGATCACACCCAGTTCTTTAATAGATCTGTGGTGTCAAAGAGGTGATTAGGTCTTCCCATCCCCACTCATTGACCCACGGGTGACGTGGAGTGCGGAATGGTCGGTGTGGTTGAAGTGGTTTGTTCGGTCAGCACACACCCGTAACCATTTCAGGTCGAGTAAGAACAAATGTCAAGCGACAAAGAGAAAGAGGGGAGTCGAAGGTTGAGACAAAAAGCGTGGTATATTCGACCAGATAATGTACCCTGTGCTCTGATTGTGAAAAGGGGGAAAATGTCCGGCTGGGGTAGAGCTATTGAGTCAATGGGTTGGGTGCGATGATCCAGCTTTGCATTAGCTATGTCAGTAAAGTTAGTGTGAAAAAAGGGCCCTTTTTATTCTTTTGTGACAAGCTTTTAGCAAAATTTAACGATATATAGAAACAATATGGCTGAATGGAGAAGGACTGGATCTTTTAGGCTTTTAAGAGTGTAATTGATTGACAGTGAGAAATAGAAAAAAGAGGAAGCGATAAGTAATGAGAAGGTGATGGTAAAAACAAAAAGAAAGTTTGAAACCGAAACAGAAGGAAGATGAAAGAAAAGAGACATTGAAGAAAAAGAAAACATATTGACTACGAATTCGGGTTTGTATTAAAAGTTGTCAAAAACAAATATATAACAAATAAATGTTATCAAAAGTAAGATAAGTTATTTTTCTACCTAACTGCATAATTTGTTAGTGTTTTTAATTAATGTAAAATGTTTATTCGCCTCGAAAAACATGCAGTGTTTACCAATGTATTTAAAAAATACAAATGGCGCGGACTCTGTGTTACATACGTAAGTTTGGGAGAATGAGTGAAAACTAAAAAACTCTACAAAATACTGTTAGAAATCCACTGAATATCTATCAGCCTATGTTACAGTAATATATATTGAGTGGGTTTATAAGAATTTCTTTGCGTTTTCTTCATTCTCTTTTCTCAAGGGAAATAAATATTTAATATTTTAAAAGCCATACTGTTAGGTTATTGAAACAATAATATTTTATGCAATATAAAATAAATATAATATAACACTAGACGTACCCATGGCCCGTTGGATCTCAATCACTATCAATATTAATTCTTCTTTATTTTATTTAATAAATTCATAAACTGCGATATATTTTAAATAGATACTTTTTGCATAACTATAACAAAACTATTCTATAAGGGTTCCTATAAAGGGTTATAGGGATATTCTCGACCGTTTTAACAACCAGTACATCTGGAAAAGCGGAGTTCTGTTGAAAAAACAAACCATTTAGAGGAATTCCGTTGACCATGTACAGTAATATACTAGTGATAGTTTCATAAAGAAGAACCTGCTTGTAATTTGTCATGAGTCAGCACTAAAGTAGTAACGTTGAGAAAACTGTCATGAGGATGCTCATATCAGTGCGCAATCTTGTCCAACTAGAAATAGACAAACATAATAATATATAAAAATAAGTTTATGTATGCATGCATGTATCTATACATGTATCTATGTATATATATATATATATATATACATATGTATACTACTACTACTACTACTACTACTATTACGTACTCCCTAAGAGTTCTCACACAGACCATCATCAGAAATTACTGAAAACAACCTGCGGTGCTTCATGAAATCATGGTTATAACAAATCTCCCCAAATTTCCAGTCTTCCTCATCTCCTTCGATTATCTTTGCAAATGAATTTGCGTCACCGCAACTGCCGTTTACCATTGAAATCTAGCTGGCAAAGATTATTGATCTTCATTGGAATTTAGGTGGCAATAAAATTACACAAGGTCCCAGTCCCCTTCGCGTGCATTCATCGGAGGCCTGGGTAGTGTTTTCGCTCGTCGGTCTTTCCATCCTCCTTGAAAATTCTTGACTACTTGGAATGGTGCCAATCGATGTCGACATAGCCATTTTTAGAAGGTGGGTGGAAGGTAGTCAATTTACAATTTTGCGGTTTCAGATTTTTTTATTTTCATATTTTTGTTTTACTTCTGTTGCATTTTTACAATCAACGGTTTCCTGAAGATTTTACCATCCTTTGCAGAGTCCCAGTTTTTCTCTTTGTTCCTATTCCTACTAATCGCGTTTCAAAATTTTTTGGGAGGGATTTGGCATTTATTGGGTAACTCCTAAACCTAAGTAACACGACAAGCACCAAATCCCCCACACACTGTGGAGGATCCTTCTCTTAATAGGCTTATGAGGTATTCGTTAAAAAGTTGAGATAATAGAACATATGACCAGCATGTTTATGAAATAGTGGTTTGGAATGCCTAATTCCTTAATAAACATGACACTATATAGTCCATCAACGAAGATAAAACGTAACACGTCGTCATTGATTGAGGAATATACATTGGGTAAGATCCTAAGCAACTCTAGCGATCCAATAGTAAAGCATGTCCAACCAGAAGTAATAAGCGGTAGATGGAAAGCAAAACTGTAGAAAATGCAGAATCGGCTCTTAGGGTGACAGAAATAATCGGCGCCATGTGAGAGAGAAATTCTAGATCTATATCCACATCATAACTCATGTAAATCGCATTGTGACATTCTTGAACCGACAACGGCAAGTGACCCGCAAAACAGCTTCGCCATAAGACAAGGCACTCTCGTCATTATGCGAAAAGGAGATTAAAAGATACCATCGGGGTTAGCCAATAATGCTTATTTGTTTGATTAACGTGCGTCTGGAAGAGATACTTTTGCTGCTATCATTGGATGACGGAAGACGAGCGAGAATGTTGCTCGAGTGCAAAAATGAAAGGCATAAAAAATAACCTCCACGCGAGCGGATGTCGTGGTTAAAACAGAACAGCCATGTATGTAATCGTGAAGAAGGCGACTCTTTAAGTGGATGGTACAAGGTCATCAATTATGAGTACCGATAACACGAAAAGAGGAATAAGAGAGAGAGAGAGTGAGAGAGTGAGAGAGAGAGAGAGAGAGATTGAACAATATTTCAATCCGAATGGCGACCTGAACTGATAAGCGCAACTTTCCGCGAGGACCATCGAACATTCGCGATCGTCGGATGTTTTAAATTTTGTTTTGAACCAAGAACTCCGTTGTAATAATTTTATACTGGGGATAGGACTTACTCAAATGGTTATTACCTCATGCATAGTACGTATATATATATATATATATATATATATATATATATATATATATATATATATATATATATATATTGAGAGAGAGAGAGAGAGAGAGAGAGAGAGATAGATAGATAAATATTCCTCACGTTCGTGAAAGTACTCAATGAAATAGGTTGGTGCCTCAGTACCCCTCGTTCTACATCTCCCTAAAATCTCTTTTAAAATCTAAAGATCTTTCATTATATTCGACCCTTGTTAATCGAATTTAAATGACTTTGAAATTAAAGTATTTATGCTATACGGTCCACATGTTGATTTCTCCTTATATCTACACTTGGCTCAATAAGAAATCCTTCGTATTTAGGAAATGATTGACTGTCAATTTTCTGGTACTGAGAATTTTGAAAGAATTGCTTCTGGTCCATTTGCCTTTCTTTTGATAACATTTTTCTTGCAACGTCGTTGAATTGGTGATTTAAAAATAAGAACTTAAAAATGATACAACTAAATAATCCGGATTTTCTTCCTTCCTATTATTTTGCTTTGGTTGAAATGTGTTTAATTCTTTAACTGTATGCACAGAAGCTCTAACGTTGACAGAAGTACTTTAGCATGTACCTGACTAGGTATCATATGAGAATCTCTGCCTTCATGAGTCTGACATTTGATGGAATATAGTTGGGTGGCGCATTTCGGCTGGTACATTCTTCTGTCCTCGACCAAGCTTGAACTGTTAAACTATATCCGAAATCTTAGTGCTGGGACTGCGGTTAATCCAAAATACTCGAAACCTGATTGGAGATGTAATAGCAATGCTGCAGCTGTAAATCAAAGTAAACAAGGCACATAGACCAAGTATGAGAGGGTAAAAAAAAATCACATGGTACGACCTCAAATACATGGAGCCTAAAAAAGTAAGTATGTGGAATTGTTGCGGAGGTTTCCAAAATATGTTGTGACTATCGATAAAGTTCAAAATGTCACTAGTACAGTAATTCATTTAATTAAAGAAGAAAATAATTAATATGTAAAAATAGACAAAGGCAGTCATGTGTGTGTGTGCGTATATATATATATATATATATATATATATATATATATATATATATATATATATATATATATATACAGGATGAGCCAGAAGTAGGTGGACAGTAAAAACATCAGAATCGGAAATCGAACAACCAGGAACGTTTGGGGATATATACATAAGCTTATTCAAAATGCTATCCATCTCCTTTTGGTTCTCCCTGTATATATAACAACAAACTTCCAACAATTCCCCTTACTATCAATCTGTGCCTAAAACCGAGGTCGACGTAAATATAGCAGAAAGTGTCACTCAAATTCACATGACCTGTCAATGTCACAGATGAAATCCTATGATCATAGACTGACTATCACATCCTTAAAATTGCCGCTGGATTCATAAAACTGATAACTGAGTGTATTTTATTTTCCGAATGCTAAAAAATGATTTTACATTTAAACACGTGTAATTAAAAGGGACTATTTTTGCCGGGAAAATACAGTCAAGTGTTATATTTGTAAAATGTATTTCATTACTAATTCATAATTCACATGAATTTTAAGTAAAATATTCATTTGTTTTCAAATAATTTTAAATGGGATTTTTTACGACACCTTTTCTTGATAATACTGCAAAAATATTATTTTTCTTAGATTTTTCAACTTTTAACTTCATATTTTCTGATGAGGATCTGACAAGTGAATGTTTCGTGAGAAAGTTACGAATTAAATTTTAGCTTTTAAAACTATTAACTTTTTACATGATTTTTTTTCCTGTCTGTTCTCTTATTAAAAAAAATAAAACTTAAGTATTATTCATGCACTTTTTGATAGATTTTTAGTTGTTATTTTATATCGGGAGTCAAGAAACGTTAGCAAATGTTTAGTCTCGACCATAAGTGTTTTTAATGTTTATTACTTTCTTTTCAATTTATTAAATGCCATAAATACTTTTTTTTGTATAAAATGAATGTTTCAATTTTTTTTTTATTCCTGTGAGGAAATTTTTTTGTATAATATTTTTTAAAAATTAATGATTTTCAGCGCCCAAATATAAAAGTCAAACGAATATATTTCCATAAAAAAAACATGTAAACTAAAACTGTTTGTATATTTAATCACAGATAGTCTTGCTTTTTTGTACCGGCAAGTTTTATTACATTTTCAGAATATGGTACTTATTTAGAATTCGACTTTATAAAAACCACAAATACAGAAAGATTCTTTTTGGCGTATAGACTCGTCAGAGGACAAATATGTCATCTATCAATAATCCAATAAATGATGATTTTTTTAATAAAAAATAAAATCATGGTTTCAGCTGATTATAACATGATTGTTTTCAAGTCTTATGTTAACAAGTTTATGTTTAGTCGTCTGTTAAAAAAAATAAACCTTACTCGATCCATAATATCACTAATTTCTAGCGAATTATCTCACCGCTGGCCAGCTAATTCTAATCAAGCCTTATCATGGAATCACCTTTGGGCCTTAATGAGGGATAGCTTCCATTATATATATATATATATATATATATATATATATATATATATATATATATAGTCTTGGAAGTTTTTAACCTTTAAAACTATACAAAAATATTTTTTATCATTCGTTAGAAAACCATCTAGTCAGTAAGTCATTTAATCACCTGCAATCACTGCATCAACTCGCTCTCGAATTTACTATAATACCAATAATTTATTTTTCACGAGATCATCAGTTTTTTTTTACCATGAAACACTGTTTCGGGGATTTAAAAACAAAACTGTATATTACATCATGGCTCCCCAGCAGTGTTGATCAAACACCACCACACTTAATCTTATGAAGAAGACATGTTACAAACATTTGATCCAATTTCCTATTCTTAATTGCAATTTACTAACCTTTTCATACTATAAAAATGAATTTCTTACCTGTGCGATTCATCAATTTCCACATTTAAAATGGATACATTTTTTAATTTTTTAATTTATCAGTCTTGTATCTATAAGATTAGGATTAATCCATTTAACTACATATCACCCCACTATGATTAGTATTTAGTATATTTACATTCTTATTTAAAATTAGATATATAATGGTTAAAAATATTTTTACATATATACATTTCTTTTTTTTATTAATATAAATTTATTATATGTAATTATAAATACATTTTATACATTGCTTATATAGTTTTGAATTTCCTTTATTAATATAGTCTGGTTTATCTTAAACGATTCAAAAGCATCAGGATAACGAACAAATGCTTTATTTAACTGTTTTAATATTTTATTTTTATCCCCACCTTGTTTTATCATCCTTATTACTAAACTAGAAACTGGTGGTATAAAGTCTGTTAGTTTTAAAGTAACGCGAGCTATTCTTAAAAAGTCTTACATAATGGTTCCATAAAACATAAAAACGGGGCAGGTGCTATCTTTATGGGGCATAGTACTATTTTAAAGAGGAAAGCGTTCTTTTATCAAATATTTTATAAAGAAAAATCCCATCCTCAATTTTTATATCTAAATCCAGAAATGTAGCCTGTTGTCCTCTATGTTCACAATTCAATTTTAATTCGTTTGGATATATAAGATGTTTATATTTTCGAATTCATTATTATCGTTTATACATATAAGGTCATCTATAAATCTCCTACATCCATGAAAGTTATATGTTTTATATATATATATATATATATATATATATATATATATATATATATATATAAGTTTGGAAAATATATATGGCTATTTAAGCTACACAGACTATTCCGCGTTTCATCCGCGTGAGGATTCATCGGGCTTATATATATATATATATATATATATATATATATATATATATATATATATATATATAAAGAGAGAACTCTCTCTCTGTGTGGATATTTCCCATTGGGCGAAAAATTGCAAAGTGTACCTGAAATATTAGTATATTCTACATATACTTTTGCATGATAAGTTTAGCTGCTATTTCAACGACGAATATCAAGTTTCTATCATGTTACAAAATGAAATGAATCTATTTATAATCTTTGGTTAAGATTATGAACATTTACATAAATAGTTTACTGGGTAAGATATGCGAGGGGCGTGCAATAAGTAATGCCCCTGAGACACTTCCTATAACAGTAGAGCAACCAAATTTAGTACAGTTATTAGTCTTTCTCCACATAGGAACCACCCAGAGTTATGCATTTCTCCCATCGTTTGATGCAGCTCTGTTGACCGTTTTTGTAGAACCCCCCAGGTTGGTCCTCAAACCACGACGTGACTTCAGAAATTAAGACTGCGTTATCTGGGAAACGTTTTCTTTTCAGAAAACAACTTCATGGCTGTAAAGAGGTGAAAGTCAGAGGGTGCAAGGCCAGGAGAGAAGGGAGGATGGGGAGGATTTCATAACGACACGCTCGTGCTTCTGATCTGGCGACATGCGAGTTGTGGACCGGAGCGTTGTCCTGCGGGAGGAGGGTACCTTTGCTGATCTTGCCCCGCCTCTTGATTTTCATAGCTTCCCTTACTTTCCTCAAAAGTGAAGAATAATAGGCTTTTGTAATCGTGGTACCCTTTGCCAGGAAATCTGTCATCACTACTCCGCCCTGGTCCCAGAAAACTGTGAGCATCACCTTGCCAGTCGAGGGCTGCACCCTTGTCTTCTTTGGAGGTGGTGAGTTCAAGTGCATTGACTGGGCTTTGGTCTTTGGATCATAGTGATGGACCCAGGTTTCATCCTGTTTAATCAGTCTTTTGAAAAAACTTTGACTCATCTTCTTGGCACATCTCCAAGTTCATCCTTGAACTCTCGACGCGTTCTCGCTTCTGAAATGGTGTGAGCAACCTGGGAATCTATCTGGCAGACACTTTATGCACATGCGAATTGTCATGAATGATAGTTTCCACAGACCCTGTACTAATCTTGATATCTTCGGCTATTTGGCGAATAGTAATGCGCCGATCTTTCAAAATAGCAGCCTCGACTTGACGGACAGATTCCTCCTCAATGGCAGAAGGGGGGGGGGGGCGACCAGGTCTGGAAGCTGTTTCCACAGACTTCCGACCATGTTTGAATTCATGATGCCAGCGTTTTACAAGGTTATCTGGTAGGGCATTATCACCATAAGTTTCTTTCATTTCATCAAAAGTCTCCTGTGGTGTGCGTCCTTTCAAATACAAAATCCGGATCACTGCTAGACATTCAACAGGCTCCATTTCACACCTTACTCAGTTCAAACAACTGTAAAACAGAAACCACAATTAGTTCCGAGCTGTAATTTGCCACATAACCCGAAGAGATATGAATCATTGCACATGCAAACTTTCAGCTAGATCAGACAACTGGAAGTGGGCCAGGGACATTACTTATTGCACGCCCCTCGTATTGCTGACAATAGCAAGGTTGCTAAAATCATTTTTAATATGATCTTGCATAGGATAATATCTCACACACATACCCAGGCAACCTCGGATAACTATGTTAGTAAAATATATTATACGAAGCACATATTAAAGGATTATGAGTTTAAATATTTATTTATGAAATGAATGGACAATAAAGATAATTTTAATGCAACCGTGCCTTTAAGTTTAATTCATTCAATTCTTCTAATTCTAGAGATAAGGATTAATAACTTGAATTATTTGATCATTTCTGACTAGCGTTCTCATCCTGAATTTTATGTTCACATTTCAGCCGATGTATTCTCCGACCTTCCTCCGGTGTATCTGTCCCAACTCGAGAGTATTTCTGTTGAAATTAAGACATAACCCGGAATTTAATCAACAGGTTAGTATGATGTCGTTTCTTCAGTTATTACTGATATAAGTTCTAACTAATCAGCAATTGTATCTTGGGTGTTCCTCTTCGTGACGATAAGACTTTCAAGTTCCAGATGAGTGTAATTTACTGAATTTTATTAAAAACTTTATGCGCCACACCACGAATCCTTTTAGATTTATTTTAAATTGAATATTTTGTACACGAAACTTTTTTCTCTATAAATAATTATTAAATAACAGAAAAAAAGGTTATATTTTTTTCTCCTATGTTTACATTTTACATACACAATACAGTATACAACACTTGTAGTAGGTGTAGTAGTTATTATTTCATTGGGTTTTATGGTATATTAACCAACGTTGGCCCATTCTATGCCCAAGTAGTACTTGTAACTTGTCTAGGATTGGTTTGTATATTAATTTGTCCTGTATTATCTAAATATGTCAGTTTTCAAGCTAGAGTTTCCATTTAATCCATTTTAGGATACTGATATATACTATCCGGGCCAGAGAAAATCTGGTAGTAGTTGTAATTGAAGAATGACGCCACACTTCTCAAAAATACCGATTAGAGCTATATAAATAAAATAAATAAATAAAACAGTTGGCGTGTAAAGAAAGAGTATTTTATAGCATTAGATAAACTTGGCAGGAAGAAAGATAGAAAGAGCTACGAAAGATGAACTTTGAGGTGAAGTACAGTCAGACAAATTGCCCAATAGCGTCTGAGACTGATTATTGAATATATCTATCATATATACATAAACCGTGCACGAGTGTGCGTGAAACAGATAGGGAAAGGAGAGGAGTGAGAAAGAAATATTAAACACTTTTGACTCTAATTTTTACAACTACGCCCCAAAATTTGCGCAATCACGTCTGTGCTACCCGATTCACTAAATTGCACAAAATGGTTTCAAGAACAGACATTTTCATTTTTATTTTTCTAAAAATAATTGTTGTGGTCAGGTTTTAATACCGCCATTATATTGTGGGCGAATCATTTTGAAAGAAAAAGAGAACCCAGCTGTTCAACGTTTTGTTGCTGCTTTAGCTTTTCGTCTCAGTAATTGAAGAGAATCAAATTCAGGAGTTGTCTGGCCGACGGTGACGAGTCCGAGCACACGTTGGGCGGGTACCATCTACCAGCCCGACCGCCCTCTTTTATATTTTTTAAATTCGTTTTTTTCTTGATTCAAATCTGTTTTTTTTTTTTTACCTTTTCTATTCCTTTCATTCTCCAGTTTATTGCTCTTTATATCTTCTATTCTATTCCCTCTCTTTCTCAATACCCCCCTCTCTCTTTCTCACTCTCTCTCTCATTTTCTCCTTCTTGGCTATTATATTTCATCCAATTGTTACCTTCTCTCTTTCTTTGTCTTTTAACTACTTTCACGTTCGAATGGATTTTATAACTTTTTGACTTTTTTAACAAACTCCTACGACAATTTCGCCAATAAATGAACTTAGTCATTGAAAAGAACCCTTTTGTTTTCATTAATTCGTCAACGATTGTCATTGATATCAGTGAAACGTTTAGTCTTGGTTGTGATAACTTCAGAAAACGGTTATTTTAAGTATTTCCCACCCCCACACACGGTCAGGTATGATGTGACACAAGTCCGAATTTAGTGTTACAAGGCTGTCTTAAGTTATTAGCTTTCTCACCTAAAATTAACTAAATTAACTAATATTATTATTTATTTTCCCTTCTCTTTGCAAACCCCAATCATGTTCTGCAAAGTCAAAAACACAAACAATTTTTCTATACAAAACAACAACAACAACAACAACAACAACAACAAAACAACCAAACTCTATAAATAAATATTTGAAGACATAAATACATAATGCATAAAAACTTTTTTCCAAAATTACTGGATTCGGTATTGAACAACACGGAAAGGATAGATATGTCGTAAAACAATCTAAAGCAACTTTCATAAATTAATATTTGAAGATAAACTGAACTTGGTGCATTAAATATTTTAATTACTTAATTTGCCATTAAGTAATCCAAAAAGGATTGATGTCGTAAAACAAAACAACGAAACAAATTCGGAATAATTTTAAATAACTCAGCGTCTTCAGACGACCAAGGCAACTTTTTGAATTTCTGCCACTTCAGCATTCCTTGACATCAATCTAGGAAGCACTGAAATGATAGAAACACATATAGACATAACGCTTTGATCTTAGCCTCTTGCAGTTGGTATGCAATTAACTTTAACTTTAATTAACTTTGATAATAATTAAAACCGAATACGGCACAATCACGTTGACACATTTGGTTTCGCCAGATCACCAGAGTTAAGCAACGTTGAGCCTGGCTAGTACTAGATTAATGACCATTTGGGAAAAGCGAGGCGCTATATGTACCGCGAAGTAAAATACCAGGTTGGAAAACTGGCGTGGTCTATCCTTCTCTCAAAGGTAGATGAGTCTATCATAAGCCATGGTAGACAACCCATCTAGTAATAGCAGCACGAAAAAATACCCTCGATAGCCCTGGTGAAGCATCAATTATTCAACTACAGACAAGATTTGAAGTACAATACAAACTCGTGTAGTGAGTTCAATCTCGGCGGTGGCCGCATGTTACGTTCACGTTGGTCTGCATTAGTGGTTTCCTACAAGGAATATTTGTCTTATGTTCTGACCTTATAGTTTAGTATTTGATATTCAGTAGATCCCTACAGATTGTCTCATCATAGACGTCTACTCCCACTCCAGCCTAGAACCAAAACCCCTGACAATAGGAAAAAATGATTCATCAGCAAAATTATAGGAAGTGAAATTATTAAAAAAAATACTTTATAATTTCGAGATGGGAAGACGACTTACAGTAGGTGATAACTAGTGTTAAGACAACAGCATACTCTTTTTATTATTTTGACTCTCGAGTGTGTATCCGTTGATATCTTATATGCTTTTATAAAGAGTGATGTGGTTCTCTAATTGTGTCGGATATATACTCGAGAGTCAAAACAATGAAAAACTATGATGTTGTCATTGCCCTAGTGATTACTTTCCGAATAGTTAGCTAGGCTGATTAGGCAAACGTGAAAGTAATTAAAAGTTTCTATTAATCAGTTGTAGTAGTGACTGAAGACACAAGACCGGACATAGGGTTCTCGATGTTGAATCAATATATTTATGAGTCATAGTTAGTTTATTAACAATTTTTTGTTTAGTTTGGAACAGTTGAGGATGTTTGGAAACTAGATGCAGATTGCAGATAAGATGAACTTATCAAGCTACGACAAAAATGTTGCTACAGGAATCTATAACAATCAACGTGTGAAGATCCTTTGTTGCACACACTCAGAGCACAGCTGATTTGTATACGATTTACGGAATTGTGTTTTCTCTCGTGAATTTGTGTTCTTTTTAACTTGTAAACCAGGAGTCATGTCCTCAGCGATCGCCAAAACACGATCTGGAACAGAAGCGATGATACTGAAAAAGACACCCCCGGTAAACAGTGTTGATGTCGGCGATTTTCTAGAGAAACGGCATGGTTCTAAACATCATTATTTTCTTTGTCAACAAAACCAGTTTTTTTCCCTGTTGTAGTCTTTTCTCTGTGTGTCTAGAATAATAGACGCTCTTAAAAGAATACAAAATAATCCATCATTTGTTATTGGGTTTGGTTTTATTTTTACAGTAATATTCAATTAAAAAATCCAGTTGAACTTGTAAATTTGTAATCTATCTTTTAGTCATATTCTCTTAATATCACCTACCATCACTAAATCAATGCCAGCAAAATCATCGTAGGTATTGTCCAAGTGACTCTCACAAAACGAATTAGGCAAAAAGAAACTCATTCTTCTCCAAAGCTTAGTATGCTCGTGTACTGGGAGGAAGATGGCAGATAAAAAATTAAATTAAACTCTATAATAATCGATATCTACATATTGTTTTATACAAGCAAAATATATATAAAAAAGATTAACCACTCAAAACTAGTAGCCAATCAGAATACAGAAAATGAAGTTGACTATCTGAACATTATAAAACATTATAAACAGACTTTTGACATTCAGGGGACTGTTTTCCGTTTTAGAAGCGTTGATTGAATTAGAATTTTAAATTAAAATAAGTATAAATACGTTTAAAAGCCGAATTAAAACGCAATATTATGAAAGTAAACAAGTATTTACTTGCTTAAAATTAATATATTTCGGAGTTATACTCCTTTGTCAAATTTTATTTATTTATTTTTTCTTCGCCCGTTCTTTCCATTTTATTTTTTTAGAGTTCAGTCATTAGATTATTAGTTACAAAATTCAATAGTCTGAAAGATTTGTTTATAGAAGCGTTCTACCATAAGAATGCTGTATTCGTAGTTTCTTTGCTTAGAAGTTATATTCAAGCTTCATGAAAATGTCTGTTTCCATCTTAACAATATTTAAATTTCCTTAGCCTCTACCAAACATTTAATTGGATTGATCCAAGAGTTTGGAAGATATAAAAATGTATAGAATATCCATTTATGCATAACATCTTAAATTAAAATATTATTTTAATATGTTTGCCATGCTTAAGTTTAAGAGTTGTCTAGAAAGCAATTACTATAGTACATTGGAGTAAAATGGCCGCAATAATTAACCGATTTGTGAGTTAACTCATCAATTTTAGTTGTATTATACGATCTGAAAGAAAAACACTAATTTATCTTTTCAGCCATTTAATGTTTTATTTACCTCTTTGCTAGTAAATTAGACATAGGTTATGATATGACTTAGAGAATCCAGCCATCTAGGATAAAAATAATCTAACCTACAAAATGTGCCTGAGCTTCCCCGTCGGTATCGCCGCTAGCGAAAGTTAATGAATGTAAGTTGGTAGTATAATAATCGTTAGTGGTATAGATTGAGTAGAATTTGATTATTTATGGAGACGGCTTAACAAGAACTTGTTTACATTGAATTTGAAGACTATTATATTGTATTAAACCAGAAAGCAAGCGAGCGGAACAGTGTTTCATAGAAGGACATTTCTGGGAAAGAAGCTTTGTTTATGGAATTTCCGTTTAGATTTACGCGCAGATAGAAAGTGGGAGAGGGGAATCATACATAGTGGTTGTAGGGAGTTGAGTGTGTTTGTTACAGTTTGACAAGGGGTACTATGGATTGGAGTTCGGTCAAGCACTTGCCATAAAAGTAGCGATAATTTACTTGGTATACAGCAAAACTCTATTGCCCAATATTAGATGAAATACTAATTCATACTAATCTGATATTCCATTATATTAAATTTATCTTAAACTTAGCATAATAATCTGAAAAACGCTAGGCGAGAAAATGTCTCGCGCTTAAGTTTTACAGAACATTTCCATTGTCAAACGTGCTGAGTCGAAAAAAACGTCTTAAGAATACCTGTTCTCACGTAATATTGACTATTTTTTATTAAAGAACATATATGGCGTTTAGAATAGAGTTTTTTTTAATTTTTTTTTACAAAAACATTACAACTTATCAAGGCGTGGAGGCCACTCGAGGATACGGATTATTGAGTATACAATAGTCAATAGGAAAATGTAGTAATCGTTGGTAGTGGAAATTTGGTGAATTGGATTACTTAAGATGATTGTTCATTAAGAACTTGTTCACGTTGGACTTGAAAACAACCACATTGTAGTCAGTTTGAAAGCAGGAAAGTCGAACAGCGTTCAACAGGCGCGCAGTTCTAAGAAAGAAGCTTTGTTCATGGAATCTACGTTTTATGTAAAAACGGGAACTGACTGAAAAGAAAAAAAAAACGAAATCATCACACTACTTAATAAAATAAATTTTAACAATATGTATTTTATTTTATTTTTAGAAAAAATACAATTTTATTTATTTTAAAGCCACTTTTTTGCGAAAATTCTTTATTTTTATTTCTGAGCATAACCTCCATCTGCGGAAGGAGGAATTAACTCATTGCCGCTTGCCGGCGTTGCTAACACCATTATACGCGCACGGTCCCGCATCAGGATAACTCTTGCAATCACTCAAAGTTTCCACAGTTATTTTATTTTTTCGGGGGTGGGGAGTAGTGGGCAAACGAAAATAAGCCAATTCATCTTCCCACAGAAGGATCTAATACTTAGAAGGATGACCGCGAAGTGGGCTCCCCGGGATACATTTTTTTTTCTATTTCTTTTTAATTTTTACGAATAATTACATATACCTCTTTTTTTTAAACTAAAATAAAACAAAAAAATGTTGTAAAATACATTAACCATTACTAAAACTGTTAATTATTTTATACAAAGAAAAATGAATAAATAAATTAATCATTTTATGGGGAGCGTTTTGGTTTCGTATTAGGTTTACTTTCAGTCATTTTCCATTTCTACATACAACTCTGTTCTGAATACCATCACAGGGAAGGCCAAAATTAATCCGTTCTTATGTTAAGCATCAGATTTGTTTAATTGAAAATATTTAGCTCAAAACAAACAATATTAGGCGCCATTGACTTATTTGTTGTTTTTTTTTGTCAGTGCCACATAAGTAGAGATGATTGGATATAAAATATTTAAAAAAGGCTGCATTTTAGCCATCAATTTAATTAAGCTTTTATTAATAATCGTTTTTTTTTCGAATTGATACAAGACTTCCATTATCTCTCTATTATTTTCTACCTCAATTACATTAAATTAATTGGAACACCCCTCTCAAACAAAAGATAATTTCTACGTTGCAGAAAAAAGGGATTTATTTCCAAAATGTTTGCAATTTGTAGAGATTTTTATAAAAACATATTATCGGAATATTTTTCGAATTAATCGCAAATTTGTTCTAATTTCAGAATACAGGCAAAACTAATTACAGGCATATATATTTTGGGGGGAGGTGGGGGAGTGGATTGGTAAAGGAATGTAAACATTGGTATTTCCTTTTGCTTTGTCGATAAGATTGCAACAACCTATATATATATGTATATATATATATACATATATATATAGTAAAAGATACGCTATTATGACAAATAGGGTATACAAAACCTTTTGTGCTTTATTCATAACTGAAATCATCATTAGCCTCATAGTTTCTCCTAGGAAAAGAGGACAAACATTTCTGTACAGTTTACTACTACTACTACTACTACTAGTAGTAGTAGTAGTAGTAGTTGTAATCAATTTCATGTATTGCGCAGAGTTAAGGATACATTAAACTAAAAACGTGAACCTAGTATATGATGTATATGTATGTGTGTGTGTCTGTGTACGTGTGTATATGCAACAGTAAAATGGTATCATATATTCACCCCCCCTATAGACGAAGTAGTGCAGTAGACTTGTTGTGAAGTAAATTTAGAAGGAGTAAAACTCCGAAATTACAATCGTCTATTAAACGTGATTAACGTGATTATCTTGCACTGTTCATTAGCACTGAATTCAAGAATATTTTCTTTTGTTATTGAATGTACAAAACTTTTATTCAAACGATTAGAATGTTCATTAAATGGCTCACTCAAGTAATAGCAAAGAATTATATTCTTCAGTATCGTAAAAGAAACAAATTAATGAATAGCACCATTAATAATACGGTATAATTTCTCTGTTTCTCTCTGTCTGTCTGTCTGTCTGTCTGTCTGTCTCTCTCTCTCTCTCTCTCTCTCTCTCTATATATATATATATATATATATATAGATATATATACTTTAAATTTGTTTTTACATAAGCAGTAATGTGTTGCTACACAGTCATGAACATGTTTCAGCATTAGTTACTAGAGACCTCTTCAGGCAACAACTGCTTATGTAAAGACAAATTGAAAGTGTAACTTGCTCTACTTCGGTATTGAGCACTCTTGTATTAACCTCGTTATATTTCACTGGTTACCTTACCTCGGAAAAATAGCAACCTCAAATTATATATATATATATATATATATATATATATATATATATATTCATTCTATGGATGAAGCAGTTTAATGAAGGACATAGCATTAATGCAACGTTTTTCCATAATAAATAAACGGGTATTTTCAATTATATGTACTGTTTATCGTGATTCTAAATTGGGTTTCACGGTTCTATAGGGTTCTGATAAAAGTTCAAACGTTTACTTGGGTCTGAGATTCGAAAAGTGTGACTGGCAGATCAGTATCCTCTACGTTGATTATTCTCTTTTAATGGAATTATATTATAATTCGGTTGTCAATGTTTACGCGCGATCCGAAGTTCGGCCCGACCGGCTAGTTGAACACTTTATAACAGTCTTCAATATATGTCTGCTTCTAAAAACATAATTACAACATAATATATTTAATTTCACCGTGGTGTTTGGTTAGTCGCATGCTTCTAGAGTTCAATACAGACGTTAATATATTAATTTGGGTTTGAAATTTAAAAAATTCTCTGCTTTGATGATTTCCAGAAAAGACTGCAAAAAAACATCCATGTAGATAGAAATATATAAAATACTAGCGTGGGGAGCGCCGGGCTTTGCTCGATCGTCAAATACAATTAAATATATTTTGATTCACTCTGATTTTGTATTATAGAGTCGTAGTTTCAAAAGTAAAAGATAGGTATTTGGGTGCTATCGGCTAGAATCGAAACCAAAACTGTAGTGTTCGTAGCTGATGACGTAACCACTGTACTAACATGACAGGCATATGAACTGATTAAAAATAAACTAAAATGAATGTACCAAATGTATAGCGGGTTTTTCAATTTTGACTCTTTTTTTTACTCCTTAAAAACTATTTTAATCGGCCAAAGACCCATAAAAGAGCAGTCCAGAAAAAATCGAATTATTTGAGACCCGTAGCGCCGCTTTGCGACTTTTAGTTTAGAAAAAGATGGAGTTTGAATGTATGGAGAATGACAGACAGACATAGTGAGTTTTATAAATCTGATTTCTAATATTTTATATACATTTAATAAAAGGAAATCGATTTTTCCCTCTCACTTCAAATACCATCACACGATAGGCACATGGACGATACAAAATTCCAGTATTATAAAGCTTCTTATATTTATTCCGTTCAAACTAATTCTCACAACCATAAGAAGAGTAAGTAACTGAAATTTATACTCTTTCAAAATAATTTACTACTACTCTTAGATTAAACACTGGTATTTCTCCTTTATTCGGAACAATTTTAAGGACTGCTCATAAATGTTTAATTTTTTTAATTATATATTATCTATCATTAAAATAACTTCCTGTAGTAAATAGGACCACTCCCTCAATCTCATGAACTTATTTTTACGGCGATTTAATTGGCTGACTACAACCCTATTCAAGCAACGGTCGAATGTAATTGACAAACACTATATAAACATGGCATCCCCTCTTCTACTATTCATTAAATATTGAAAAAAATAATTCTAAAATTATAATGATTCTGCTTTTTCAAAACATATTCCTAATTGTTTGTATAGAAACGTGCTTAATTCAAGATATATCAATACGAACCCAAAAACAATTGTTTACCTTTTTATTCGTTGATTATTACTGCATACATGAATAAATGAATTTTATCGACAATAAAAAAAACAGTTTATAATTTTTCATACAAAATATCATTCAAGTTGATAGATTTACTACGAATTCATATGAAGAGTTCAGAAATTATTTTATGCATTTACGTTTTTGAATATCGTAGTGTCATTACGTTTTTATAAGTTCTGATTGTTACGTAATCTTTATCTTTTTGTATACATTTTATTTACAGCATGAAACGCGCCGCCAAACGAATATAATTAAATAAAGCATTTGTTTTCATAAAAAGAATTTGTCCAGGTTGAAAATATTTTTGTTACTTCTACAAATATTTAATCCAACTATTTTCATATTATCTCTTAATTAATCCTAACCTAAGTTTAAGGTTCAGTTCGATAAAAGTTGGTTTTGTTCAGTTCAAATCATGTAGAAACAAAACAAAAAAATCCACACAACAATCTCAGACCATTACACCTGAAATATTTTACAGATTTCATTTAGTCGGAAAAAGGACAATTATAATTTGATTTCAACTACTTTTTATTTACACATTAACTAGTTTTGGTCAGTAGAATGCTGTTTCGTTGTTTTATCATATTTTCGGCATTTTCCCACAGTTTAAAATGAAGTGTCTCTTTTAATCCTAATTTGCCCTTAATACTTTACCGCCAAATTGTATTTTCATGTCCCTTTTCAAAACAATAATATTTTGTACTCTTATGGCTTGTCAACCCAACTGGTCTATGCATGGTTCTACAAGTGAATGAGGGATTTGTATACTTTCGTACATCAGTTGCATACTAACTTCCGTCTCGAGTGACTTTCATGATTCCAAAATTTATTTATGTCATAAGAAAATTCTGGCGATAAAGGGATAATCAATCCTCAACGATACTTTAGACTTAGTTCAGTAAATGCCAGTTTGGTTTGATTGAAAGTATGCAAAAGTTTAATAAAATTACACACACAGTTATCTCCAACTCTTACACCAAAATATATTAATGTCTTTCTTGTAAAGTTTGTAGGAGCAACTAATATTTTGTTTCAACTATTTATTATCATTAATGTATGACAATAAACTGGTATTTAAAATTAGAATGATTTTATTCATATTGAAATATAGGGGCATGTCAGCGGAATTTACATTGAACTGATTTATAATCTAAGCACAAAGAGTCCACGCACATTAATTCCCCACTTTGATGACAAATATTTTAAGGATAATTTTTATAGTTAAATCATTCTACTATATTCAATCGCAGGCAACGTCAGGAAACAGGTCCTACTAACACACATAAATACACACAGATATGTATATATGTATTGAAATACTTTTCATAAATTTCTGATAAGAAGATTCAAATTACTTTAATTTTAATTTTATTCTTTTATTACATTTGCACTGAGACAGAACATTTTATAAATCAGAATCCATATATATTTCTTAGTGTATTTGCATAGAACCAATCAAACAACGATCAGCAAAATGATTATAAACGGGAAACTAGTAATGATCAACTAGTATAGATCAACTAATAATGATCAACTAGTAATGATCAAACGTCTTATCTTCCATACTTTATCTTCCCCACTTTTTCTATTCAATGAAATCCGCAAACTTTTCACAGTCCCAGAATGCATTGCGATCCTATTTTTGTGGCATCTGCCAACGAAAACCAAATCTCTTTTTAAAGCCAATTTAATTGTTGCCAGTCTCCGATTTGATAAACTGCGAGTCAATAGATTATTATTTATACAAGGCGGAGGTCCTCGCCCTTCGTTTCGTCTTTATGATCTACATTGTCGTCCGTTGGGCTTTGCTTCACATTCAAGTTGGACGAGCTTAATCCCCTTTTTATTTGTGGACACCCCCCTGCGCCTTTCCTACTTTTCGTTTGCCTAGCAACAAACACAGTTCAACCGCCAATCGTTAGTAACTGTAACGTCCTGCCCTCAAAGCATAATATTCTGTTAACTTCAGTATGTTCACAAAGGTGAGCAAACAAGCACAGAGCTTTCCCAAGATTATTCATAGGTGAAGTCTCGCCACCCTCTTTCTCTCTCTTATTTTTTCTCTACCTACCTACCTACCTACCTACCTACCTACCTACCTACCTACCTACCTACTTAATTACCTATATGTATGTATTATGTATGTCTCTCTCTCTCTCTCTCTATATATATATATATATATATGTATATGATTATAGGTTTACTTAAAATTTATATGAGGTGCATAATTATTATGTATAATTTTTTTTATTAATGTAAACATATCTTGTTAGGCAAGTGTGTATAGCTTTCGATTAGAGCCAATTTGTTAACTACAGTGGTTCAAAAATGCATGAATCTGTTAGACCATACAACAAGTTATCGAAAACACGTTTCACGTTAACAGAGTTTTATATACATAATTGAGAGATATCTTATTATAAATTTACTTCAACCCTATACGTAATAAGATAATTTAAGACAGAAAATGAATTACTGCTTATAGGGTTGAAATAAACTTATAATAATATATAAGTAAACTTTTTGGCGGTCATTCTTTTTTTAACATAACTTTTTACTGCGTTACATACTTGGAATTTATTACTTAGGATTTTTTTACAGAAATTACACTATTCTTTGCAGACCTACCACACATACACATATCTATCTATCTATCTATCTATCTATCTATCTATCTATCTATCTTTCCTCTCTATTTCTCTCTTTTACTCTCTCTCTCTATATATATATATGTATATATATATATATGTATATATATATATTAACATATCATAATATTTCCATCGACAATCATTAAAAACTACGAGTCTCTCTAGTTGATGGTTGGTATATCAACCCTTTTCAGGTTATATAATGCCGAATCCAAAGATTTTGAAGAAAGATTTTTTAATAGAATATATTTGTTGTTTTCAAGTCGGTTTCTATTTAGCCCATAGTTGAGACGATCCATAAACCCTAATTGACTACGTATTTTTATACTTTCCAGACAGTGCCCATGCTTAAGTATTCTTAAAGGAGCTTGAGAATTATAATTAAATAATATTCTTATACTTAGAGACACTAGTGTTTCATGCTTACGCAATCATCAGTGTAGGATGACAATTCATGGCGGTCGGAAGATTTCCAGTCACCTTTGACTCTATTGGCTAAACACTTTTACCTCCAGGCCACCAAATAATATATATATATATATATATATATATATATATATATATATATATATATATATATATATATATATACTTATTTGAAGTTGGGCTTTTATAATCTTAAATATATTTTTCATATTCTGTTGTTTTTTGTTTTCACTGATCTGTTTTGTGTTTCATTCATTTCCTTTACGTTTTTTATATTTCGTGCTTACTCTTTTTCATTTTTCTATTTTGATTTATTATTTTATTATTTTGTCATCTTGAATAGTATAAAAATGTTTCTAGTTATTTGTGGAGACGTTTTGCGAAGCACATGCGCATTCTTTTCTAGCTTCTTTTTGATAAAAAATATCTCTATATACGTATGAGAGCACTAATTTTATCCCGAAAATGATCTACTTATATGGACGTTTAAAAATGTAAGATTTAGTTTTTTTTTCTTCTCTGGGACACGTCGTGCACACACGCGCATGCAGACACGTATACACACATGTGTGCTTTTATGTCTATGTTTGATAGTTTTGATATAGTAAAAGATTTTAGTTAGAGATATGCAATTATAATATAAACGTTTCTGTGTAGCAAATTTGTCATAATGTGCATTGTTGTAATAGTATTGCACTGTAGCACTGTAGTCATGCACTGGATACTATTAAGACCTATATATATATATATATATATATATATATATATATATATATATATATATATATATACTTTATTATTTTGAATATATGTTATTTTGAATATATGTTATTTTAAATATATGTCCATGGTTTATTTGAATGGTGAAATATTCTCATGCCACGTTATTCAAACAAACCCTTATACAGAGACACCGAATACACTAATAGGTAATTCAAACATTTCAAAGTTAAGGCACATTGTGTCTCGTCATTACTTAGATGGGTCATCATCTTGGAAAGTGTTAAGTGTGAAAGTAGAAGTAATAGTTAGATCATTTCACGTTGAATAGCAGGGTAAACTGTACGCCCAAGTCTCGGTAGTAATACTTATATATTAGATTATCCCCGAGTAAAAATACACACAAGATTGTTGTTTTATGTGAAGAATCTATTTTTACCAAAAGTGACACAATGGATTTGGGGAAAATTTTATATTTTCGTCGGTACATCTATATGCCTTATTCAACTGGTAATAAACCATTTCGCTAAGATGAAATGATGGATAGGAAGATGGCCACTTTACATAGAATAGTCATTATTTATTTTCAAAGGCTGTAAAATATGTAAGTTTTCTGGAAAACTCGGAAAAAGATTTCTTATGTTTTGCATTGCCTCCGGTTGTCCTGTGATAAATATTATAGTAAGAGTTTCCAGATCGGCAAGAATTGTCATCCTACACTAATGATTGCGTAAGATGCTGGAACAGTAGTTTTCTAATTATGCAATCGTTATCTCTCTATCTACTATCTATCACTTATCAGAGGTCTTTCTTTGTCTATCGAAACAGAAGCAGGTCATTTTATCAGATACATTGACATTTGATACATTGAAATCGACAAAATGTTTCGAGTTATCCTTTGATTTTCAATACTACGTAATATTTAATCGACTCAAATAGATGATTAGTTTCTTATGACATCCAAAATATTCCGGCAAGAAATATGTTGGACCAATCCCTTCAAATATGAACCGTTGATTAACCTAAATTTTTTCGGTGAATTATTTTACGCCATTTAAACGTGTGTGATATTTTGCTTGTGTATATCTAAGAAGTGTTAATTATAAGTAAATATTTATAGTGTGTGGGTGTGTTTTGACGCATAACACATATTTTGTTTATCAAATAATATTAGTTTGCTAATATATGAATGTTTATCTTTTTCCTTCATTCGAACATATTCTCCCGCCTCTCTGATTCTCTAATTTTACATTTTTCTTTTTCTTGTTTATAAATCTATGTGTCGTACGTATGTACTATGTAAAAATATATTTATATTCATTAATATGCGTTTCTGTTTATTTGGAAACATGGCCGCCATTTCTTCTCTCTCTCTCTCTCTCTCTCTCTCTCTCTCTCTCTCTCTCTATATATATATATATATATATATATATATATATACACACATGTGTGTGTGTGTGTGTGTATAAGGGCTCGAGTATCCTGAGTGACAGGAATTGTAATCCTACATTGATGATTGTGTAAGCATGAAACATTAGTGTATGGAGGTCTAAAAGAATAATTACATATATATATATATATATATATATATAAATATATATAATTATATATATATATGTATATATATGTATGTATATATATGTATATATATATATATGTGTGTGTGTGTGTGTGTGTGTGTGCATATATATTGTTTTTAAAATATAATTATATTATATTTTAATACGATATATATGCCGCTCCCCATCGGGGGGTGTGTACCAAATTGGTAAAAGAGAAAATTATTCCCAACCCGCATTTCGATAAAAATGCACTTTCGTATTAAATTCATTCAAAACGTTTCTAAAAAAAAACAAAAAAAAAAAAACAAAAACAACATCTCTCTCCGCCTCTCTTTCTCTTTCTCTCTCTCTCTCTCTCTCTCTCTCTCTCTCTCTCTCTATATATATATATATATATATATATATATATATATATATATATATAAATATATAACGAGAGAGAGAGAAAGAGAGAGAAAGAGAGAGAGAGAGATGCAGTCACTGGATTAATTATAATTTTTTTTACCTAAATAAAAAATACAATATTAAAAAAACAATATGAAACCGTATGTAATTAAATCGATCAGGATGCATTTTGGCTTCTTTTAAACAAATCAAACATTTAAAGTTTTGCTTAATAGCTGACGAAAACAGAGAAGTTCTTCTTGACGCTTAAACATTTAGAAGAAAACTGGAAATCTTTTATTATAACTTTTAAAATTCAGTTTAAAAAAATGCACTCTCCTGGAAAACGCTGGGTAGGAACAACTCAAACAGTTGTGCATGCAAATATTTTCCTTTATTTCAATTTCATGCCAGTATAGTTTAATTAAATTATTAATGAGATCTTTACATCAGTACATTAATCGAATATAATTTTATTAAACTGCAACGCACAATTAAATATCTAAATTCAAAAGGTAAAGATTGAAAATGAATTGCTCTAAACAGGCGATATGTATTCTGACTTTTTTTATATAGAAAGTCTACTAGTATTTTATAAAACATTTACATGTTAATATATTTGGTAAGGTAGAATAAACTAATTATTAGTCGGCTAATTTTAGATTTTTATACATCAAGACCGGAGTATCAAATCGGTATTCATCGGAGGAAGTTTCCTGAAATATCAAATTCACAGACGGTTCTCAGTCGTCTGTGTATCCTAATTTTGGGAGATCACAACGTTAGGAATTTGCAGTTCTTGTAGGGACGTGTCGAAGTCTTTCTACATACATTTCCGATATTCTCTAATGGTAACCCATCTTTTACTGGCCATACTAAACGTTGCTTAGCTTTAGTGATCTAACGAAATTTTGCGTTTCAACATGATTATAGCCTATACATAAAAGGGTTTACTAATATAGTAACGGTTTCCTAGATTCTAAATCCATTTTCTGAGATTCTGACAGCAGTCTCTCCCAGTGATCATTCGCTGATAACAAATAATGGATATCCTTAGAGTCCGTATGAGGAAAAATTTACACACATATGCAAATATATTCCTTCCCGTGGGGATTTTATAATTTTCATTCTCCACTATCGTTTTTGTACTATTTGTATGCATGTTCAAAGTACAGATGTTTGCATAGTTCCCAGTGACCAGCCTTTCCAAGTTAAATATGCTTATTTACGTATTTTTCTGGGGTTAGTTTGCTCCATTCATCTATATTTGTTTATAATCGCTTTCGACAAAGCATGACGCCACTTGATGAAAGCAAAAATACCGCTTCAAAGTTTGAAAAAAAGCCAGTTATAAGTGCTATGCAGAACGATACCCAGAAAAGAATACTTCTTCTCCTTTTGTCAGAAACAACGCTCATCGAATGTAAGGACTAAAGACAAAACAAGGAAAATGAGAGTTACACCCCCCCAAAGTAAACACATGATTCACAGTTAAGACCTATATATATATATATATATATATATATATATATATATATATATATATATAAAGAGAAATACTATGTTATTTTGAATATATGTTATTTTGAATACTATGTTATTTTGAATATAAATTATTTTGAATAAATGTTATTTTGAATAAATATTATTTTTAATATATGTTATTTTGAATATATGTTATTTTTAATATATGTCCATGATTTATTTGAGTGGTGAAGTATTCTCATGTCACATTGTTCTAACAAACCCTTATACAGAGACACCGAATACCCTAATAGGTAATTCAAACTTATTCCTAAAAATATTATGTGATTCAGTGTTTCTCCTCATTTTCCACATAATCTGCATTCGCTATTTTCCCGGATTGTGTATAACTTGGCTTTTATGCGATGTTAAGTGTATACTTTCTACAAGTTCTATGATTATGAACCCATAAAACTTTTTTTCTGTTTAACTGCAGGTTAAATAACAAAAGAAGTAATTATCAATCCGGATTGTGTGTTCCGTTTGTAATCCTCAAGTGCGCATACTTGAATCAGCTTTGTGTCACTACATCCGTCTTATTTTTAGTTTTGCTGGTTTCCTTTGCTAAGAACTTTTTCGGGTGGCAGCTGGTTTAGTCGACAGGAGGTAGAGTCATCATAGACCTGGGTCAAATGGTGGATGTTTATCCTCATCTTCTGGGTATAAATGTAACGCTTTCTTTCATAGGTCATCGTGCGACGGCTTCATGCTAGCCGGGGCAGCAGATTTAACATTACAAGCTTAAACCGGGGGAATTTTGATAGAAAAAAAACGTCCACGCACGTTGACATCGTGTTAACACGTTGAATAACCCTCAGCACCTACCACGTCCAATACACAAGCGTTCACTAATGACATATCCAGCTACAATAACCGGGATGGAGTTAATTATCATTTTCTCTTTTTCTTTTCATAGTTTTTTTAATAGTAGGTTTGTTTCAGTTTCGAATGAAATTACAATTGCGATTAAGAAAGACGAAAAGTGATCCAAATAGGAGAAAGCAAAAACGAAAAGCAATGAAAACAGAAAAATGCGATAGTTAGTAAAGAACACGTTCGATTGTAAAACGTAACGCTATTTCAAGATCAGCAGGTAAAAATCACAATTCTAGTTCTGTTAATCATGGAGACTAGAAACATGGTCTGTATTGTAGCTACCGAAGCCCTGCTTATTATGTAACTATCAAGGTAAAAAATGAATCAAGTTTTGACTTCTGATTCGTTCAAATTTTATCTGATGCGTTTTTATAACAGTAACCATAATGCAATATTTTAACGTGATCAGATAAATTATTTGGAGTAATCAACGTTTCCATGCAATAAGATTAAGAATACACCATATACTATGGAAGAGGTAGGCCCAGATAATACTTTGCCGCATTATTACTTTGTCAGACGAAGGTGTGGAGTTTTACAATGTGCTTATGTTCCTATTAATATTATTTAGTAAAGTCGGATTTATTTACTTCGCTTTGTTATCGAATTTATAAATATTTACTAATGATTTTACGTAATTATTGTGCTTGTACATAATAAAACTATGAAAATTAGTCTGTAATCTGTTTAAATGTATGTATGCATGTATGTATGTATGTCTGCCTAAAACTTTCGACAGAGGCGACGGATTTTCATGAAATCTATATTGTTTGGAAGCTCGACGTCTCGGACGATAAATATCGAAAGATTGGCCCAAAACATTAATTCCTTCACCCTCAACTGGACACTTTTCTACAAGGAAGGATCGAATTTTTGCGAGACATTTTTGCAAGTCATAATATCGGTTTGACTGACTTTGCCTAATTTTAACGTTCCACACTTTCGGTTTCGTCATAGAGAAGGAGTAAGAGGTCAGGTTTTCTCTCACTTTCTTTTTAATCTTTGCGTCACGAGTTTGAGCCTGCCTGCCTACTACCGCTTTTTGTGTGCTTAACACACACTTCTTAACACCCGGACAATGCCGGGGACCCAGGCTAGTGCAGAATATAATACATAATATAATATGAAAAATATAAATTTAGTTTTATGATTACAGTTCTACAACCAACACTACGCTGTATTTCTCAATTATATTACTTTATATAAAATAAAATACGCATCAAGTGCGCTTGTAAGCCAAATCACAACGTAATATTAGGAAAATAAATAAATATTTTACTTGCTTGAAATTTATCACAAATATATTTCAGAGGTATACTCCATCTTCAGTGGGTTGTTTATTTTTTCTTTTTTTTCCTTTTGTTACAAAGTTAGAGAAAAAAGTCTGTTAGTAAAGAGCCGCACGTTGTATCTGGCGGTTGTATTTTGAAATGTTTGAACTGTGCGTAGGCAACACAAAGGTAACGCAAAGGATGAGAGTTCATATAGAAACGTTGTTTTAATTTGAAGAAAATAAACTACGCATCAAGTGCGCTTGAAAGCCAAATCACAACGTAATATTACGTTGTGATTTGGCTTTCAAGCGCACTTGATGCATATTTTATTTTCTTCAAATTAAAACAACGTTTCTATATGAACTCTCATCCTTGACGATATATTACTTTATCGTTTCATATATTTATTTCCTACATATTTGAGTGCTTCATCTGTTTGATAGTTTATTAAATTGTAAAGCATTTCTCTGTTGTTAAATTATTGGCTCGTACTTACACGGATAATTTTAGCAAACTTATTTCAAAAGTATCGTTAAAGTGTCAGGTGTCTCAAACATGACGAGTATAAATCTACTATTACTATTACTGATTACTATATTAAAACCAATAAAATGCATAAGCTCCAAAGCGATTGTTTATTATTGCATTAAATTCGCCATGAAGAACATGTAGGATGTAGAGTTCGCTCTAGGCAATCAAAAACATCATATTAATAATATTCTGTAATAATAATAATAACAATAATAGTCGTAAACCTTATACGATGCAAATAGATTGAGTAGAATTCGACTAAATGTGATAAAGAGTTTTGGGGGATTTCGAGTGTAACGCGTTTAACAATATGTATGCCACTAACAGTCCAACATTGTCTCATTATAAGTAATATATATTTCTCTTGTTGCACGCAAAAGATTCGCGTTTTTCACAACTCTTTTTATACATTAACGATTCAGAATTTACAAAGATCAAAGTGTTAAAGAGGTGTTCAAGTGGATGGTTGAACAATCCTATAAAGAATAAATCAACAGATATTAGTTGACATTAGATTTGAAAACGACTATGTTGTAGTGTATAGAGAAATCTTCCATGCTTCACCTTATATGTTCCACATATAAGTAGTTCCTGAAGAGAATCTCTTGTAATTTCGGCTCATGTTATGTACACTGAAGAAGAAGAAAAAAAAGGATTTTCGTCTGATGTTATGAAGAAAAAAAGGAATTTTTGGGTGGCGTTATAAGGAAAAAAATGACTATAACTAATTATCAATACTCTAAATACCGATGATGAAGTCTTATTCAATTTTTCTTCAGTTCAAAAATCCAAGAGTAATTTCAGATGAAACAGTGAAGCAGAAAATATACAAGAAAAAATACACACACTAATTACATTTAACTATTTTACCTCGTTATCATTTCGTTTTCATAATAAGTTGCATATAATATAATGTTATTAACAGGTCACATCGGATTATTTAATATTTATTAAAGTGGTGTTTTTCCAAATGTAATGCCTCCTATTTTTTAACTGGTGTTTTTCAAAATGTAATGCCTCCTATTTTTTAAGTGGTGTTTTTCAAAATGTAATGCCTCCTATTTTTTACGTGGTGTTTTTCAAAATGTAATGCCTTCTAATTTTAAGTGGTGTTTTTTCAAAATGTAATGCCTCCTATTTTTTAAGTGGCGCTTTTCAAAATGTAATGCCTCCTTTTTTTAAATGGTGATTTTCAAAATGCAATGTCTCCTATTTTTTAAGTAGTGTTTTTTAAAATGTAATGCCTCCTATTTTTTTAAGTGGTGTTTTTCAAAATGTAATGCCCCCTATTTTTAATTCTGCCGTATGGATCAAAGAAGGAATTTCAAGCGAAATTTTGATGAATACAGAACTTATGCATTATGACTTGGTAGTTTAATCTCTGTTGGAGATATAGACGGTGTGAGGATCTTAGAAAGCAACCCTTCTCATTGACGTCAGAAAAAGAGAAGCGTCATTGAATATCTGGCAAAAGTGCAATGAGAGTGGTGGTGACTATGTAGAAAAATAAAGTCTGGAGCACAAAAGATCGCTCGCTTTAATGGTAATACTCTCGCCTTCGTAGCTCTTCAACTTTTTTAGTTTAAAAATAAGAGTCTGTATCCTTGTGACAACCCTCGTATATGAAAATAATCATACAATTATTTCTAAGTGGAAAAATAACATGAAGTTATATCAAACATGGAGATATAATTGTCATATATATTTTCTAAACATATTATATATAAAAACTTACTATATATATATATATATATAAATATATAGTCATCCACATACAGTACTGTTTCGCTGTTTCACAGCTCATCAGTGCGGCTAGACAGGTAACTACCTCAAGCCAGGATTGAAACCCGACCGTTTGTACGACAGTCAAGGCTCTTAACCATTACGCTATTGGCGGCTGCTTGAACGAGTAGTGAGTTTAACGATGTTTTGATATCGTCTGAAATACCTCCGCTCGATTTGTTTACACAAAGAGCGTCGCTTATATGCTAATGGTAATTCGTGTTTCACTCTCATATTGCTCAACTCAAGGTGAGGAGCACTATAGTCATCCACATACAGTACTGTTTCGCTGTTTCACAGCTCATCAGTGCGGCTAGACAGGCAACTACCTCAAGCCAGGATTGAAACCCGACCGTTTGTACGACAGTCAAGGCTCTTAACCATTACGCTATTGGCGGCTGCTTGAACGAGTAGTGAGTTTAACGATGTTTTGATATCGTCTGAAATACCTCCGCTCGATTTGTTTACACAAAGAGCGTCGCTTATATGCTAATGGTAATTCGTGTTTCACTTCTCAATATGCTCAACTCAAGGTGAGGAGCACTATAGTCATCCACATACAGTACTGTTTCGCTGTTTCACAGCTCATCAGTGCGGCTAGACAGGCAACTACCTCAAGCCAGGATTGAAACCCGACCGTTTGTACGACAGTCAAGGCTCTTAACCATTACGCTATTGGCGGCTGCTTGAACGAGTAGTGAGTTTAACGATGTTTTGATATCGTCTGAAATACCTCCGCTCGATTTGTTTACACAAAGAGCGTCGCTTATATGCTAATGGTAATTCGTGTTTCACTTCTCAATATGCTCAACTCAAGGTGAGGAGCACTATAGTCATCCACATACAGTACTGTTTCGCTGTTTCACAGCTCATCAGTGCGGCTAGACAGGCAACTACCTCAAACTTACTATATATATATATATATATATATATATATATATAAATATATATATATATATATATATATATAGTAAGTTGTAAGTAAGTTTTCTGCGTTGTATCTTCGTAACGATTCGTCAGAATTTTGAGTGGATTCGATGTTATTTCGTGTTTTTACATATACACGTGGTAGTAGGTCTTCTAGACACCCAATCAGATTCTTTGTTATTCACACGCCTATTTATCTTAGTCAGTGGTTGCATGCTCATTAGGCAGATGTTTACATGAGATCTAATTGATATCTTATTTTATTCGTTTTTTGCGAGGATGGGTTTCTCTTTTTTTTGTGTTGGGAAGTGATCATATATATTTTCAAAATTTACTTACTAGCTATACTTACGCTTCCAGCAGTTTCGAAGCAAATAACGAAATAAATACATAAAATTTTATATAGATACATAAATTGTATATATATATATATATATATATATATATATATATATATATATATATATATATATATATACATGTGTGTGTGTGTGTGTGTGTGTGTTCACACACATGCGTACATATACTCTATACTCAGATACGTATACTTTTCACGGTACGCATTCTTATCGATGTGTGTAAAGAAGTTAAATAGTAAACAGTGAATACTGTGGGCCATGCATGTCGTATTAAAATACAATCGATGTTACAAGGTTAGTTTCTGTCTTCCATCGAGGGAAATATTAGGCAAGCAATTGGCTTTTAAAATATTGGAACTAACCAGCACTCACACAGAGTTACTATGGATGTGACAAAAATAAAGATTTACTCAATAAACATTGAATTTTTTCTCCTCTGACGAAGCGTTAGACTAAACGTTTCTCGTTCAATCGAGACTATTAGCGTCATGTTGATACAAGCCAAGCCAAACATTAACCCGATCCAACATAAAAAAAACATACATTTGAGATTGAAGTGATTACTATAATCGAACACGGATCACTGGCACAGGCTATAAGCACTTAAATTCAAGCAGATGTCTTGGTACTGGATTAGCGGCTTGAGTCCTGGAAGATTGAATTTTCATCACTTCATCACTTTTTTAAAAACTATTTCTCTTGAAGAGACAAAAATACAACGGTGGACCAAACGGATGAATAATGACCTCCTTGATACTGATATGTGAATCCATTTCCTGAGGTCCTCTCTCTCTCTCCCTCTCTCTCTCTCTCTCTCTCTCTCTCTCTCTCTCTCTCTGTTAAGAAGTACAATAAGCGACGCAGTAACCTCGGGATACAGCCTTTTCTGATTACGATGTGGAATACGATGCTTTTCCGGCCCCTCGTTACGATATTTGCACAGTCTTAAGACGTTATTTATAATGTTCTTTGATTATATACATATATATTAAATACTGTACTGTATTTTGTGACTAATTTTTATATGTACTTTATTAAACTTTGCTTAGGCTCGCCCTACGGCTATTTCACCAAACCCGGAATGGATTAATGCCGTATCCCGGAGTTTTACTGTATTCTGAATCAATTGAAAAATACTCGACTCTCCGGAAACGGAAATGGGATAATCAAAAGTAGCTCTGCTTAGACGGTGTTAAAAACTAACCAAACTATATGTAATTTTTAAAAGAATGGTCGTACGATGCAACACTGTTTTATCTGTCATTTACTGCCAGTGCAGCATGATAGATTTTTCAGAATACAGCAAACTACAACAATAATACAAAAGCGGAAAATAATAAAGCAGGAAACTCGTATGGCCACATACTTCAAAGATATGCAAAGAAGAACATATACAGTGTGACCCAAAAAAACGGGCCCCGACTATAATTAAGCCCCGTTTCTTAGTGTTTTGTCCGAATGAAATGAAATTTTGGTCATAACTAGTTTATTATATTCAAAACATCACATCCAAACACTAAGGTCTTTGGCCTTCTCCATTCTACAGCATATGTTCTAGATGGCCTCCATTTAGCTTTTTTTTGGGGGGGGGGATCACCCTTTATATTTTTTTGTGTGCAAGTTCGTCAATGTTATATTTATTTGCATTTATGCAAGAAAAAAACTTTTGAAACACTTTACAATTTCCATATCAAGAAATGGAACAAAATAGCTTATATAGTTCCTTTGACACTCCTAACGAATTAAAACAACAGGCAATAAATTCCTCCCTTTCTAAGATAGGGGGGGAGTTAATGACTGAGAGGATTGACTCCTGTACCAGATAAATAAAATGAATATTAAAGCTTTAATGAATTGAAATAAAGAACAAAATACAAAACATACACAGTCACTTGCGCACGTATCTGTCACTCTCGTCCTCTTTCTCTCTATTGATAAGGGATCAATTGTACCAATCTATTAGAGCGACTCGGCTTAATCAATATTGTTTTGCCATGACTACACATTTAAGGGGTTTGAATGTGCGCGTGTGTGCTCGCGTGTATCCAAGAGCTGAGACGACGGCGAGTTGTGACTTCATCATATTAAGAGACTCTCGGTCGTCGTTAAGTCGCACAAAGTGACACCGGCTGCTGAGCCCTGCCAAGTGTCTCCAGGTAGATTTTGCGCGATTGGGCGGAGGTAGGGTCGTCGCTCACAACAATAAATGGACATCTAAATTGAAAACCTAGAAAGCTGACTCTTTACTGCTCACGTCTGCTCACTTGTTCGCCCTTAACGTCACCAATTATGCTCTTTCAGTGTCTGGAACGATAGGGATGGAAAGAGAAGGAACAAATAAAAAAACGCGTTGGTGTGTGGTAGGAGGGGAAGACAAACGCCAAGGATAGATCGGATTGAAAACCAAATTATACTGAAAACTCTTAACAATCGAAAGGTTAGTGACTTTCTTCCGCACTGGAAACAATTCGCATTGTCATGTCAGCGGGGGTCAAAATTGTGCCGGAGATCAACTCGTCCGTTCCTGCTGACCGGTCGGCAAAAAAAGAACAAGTCTTCCTGTCACACGTCTCGGCGGTCAGAAACAGTTGCCACCTAATATTTTACTGCAAATAAGTTCTGAAATAGAAATTTGATTTGAAACAAGAATAGATATTTTTACGATGTATCAATTTAATCTGTGTTTCAAACATACGTGTGATAGACAAAGAACAATCTTATTTTAAACATATGCATAATAGATTTAAAAATGTTATCAGCTCGGTGCAAAAGTTTTTGCCGGTTTTTGCAAAAGGATCATTTTAAACATTTATAATCTATTCCGTGTATGTTGTTGTTGTTGTTGTTGTTATTATTATTATTATTATTATTATTATTATTATTATTATTATTATTATTATTATTATTTCAACATACTAACATGATTAATTCATATATTTTCCCTCCAATTATTAAGGTATGATTTGTGTTTTTCTGCAATATTCTCACCCATGTTGACCCGAAAACAATAATCTTAGAGAAAATTTTTTCCACATCTTGCATATTGTTATGTGGAGATAGCTAACCAACTCCGAACATTCTACATAAGGAACCGAGTCATCGGATTTTCACCGGACCCTTAAAAAAACAAAGACTTCTCCCTGAACAGTAACACACTGTCTTTGTCTCTATGTAAATACGTAAATAAACTTCTCTTTCAGTATTCAAACCACAGCGTATATTTATTTATTCCTTTCACGGAATAATTTATATTTGATTGTCCGAATAATAGGCCGCCTTAGGACATATCACATATACTCTTCACCTAGCTTCCTTATATTGTCACTCATTTCGTAGGTTACAAAACAATTTAGATAAACTTTTGTTCATATCACTAGAGATTTGACATGTGTGTGTGCTTTTGGGGGGGTGGGGGTACAGATGTTTACTGTATATCTTGCATATTTCACTGACAAATTTTACAAACGATTCATTTATAAGCTCATTGACAGATAGAATCAAGTTCGAGAAAGCGAAGATCGTTATTATTATGAATAAAGAATCCCCCCTCCCCAAAAAAACATACGCAGCTTTTCATTTTTGCGCCAACCTCATATTTTGACCTTAAACGTTACTTTAAAGTTAAGCACGCAAATCGACAAATCAAGTATTTCAAACATAAGCTTCACATACTAAAGAAAATCCTGTTTTAAACGTTAACGTATTAAGTTAAAGAAAACATACTAAAATTTACTATGACAAATAGAGAAAAACAGTATTTCGCAGTTGAAAGTCACAAAGCAAATAAACTGCTATTCAAAAGTTCAGTGCGTCGACAACGTTAGTATTTCGAACACCAACGTGCTAGAGCAACGACACTGATTTTTTCACATAATCGTAACAAACTGACAGAAAAGCTATTTTAAACTTAAGCACAGTAAATGAACAAAATGTTATTTCCTAATTAAACATGATAGTCTAACATAAATATTATTTTTTAATAATGCGTGATAGACTAATGAAAATGCTACATCAAAGTAAACTTAGATTGATTGTTAGTTATTTTTTACTCTTTTTCACCCCAGACAAGGCGTATTGCAGTTTTAGCGTAATAGCTACTATTTGGGATCATGTGATTGTGAGGGGGTGAGTAGCAAGGTGCCTGTGTACATATCATTTAAACTACATATAATAAAGTCAGCAAAGCAGGATACATGGCATGAATTCCAATGTCTAGCCGTTCAAAAGAAGAAACTCTTAGAGTATCCAGTGGAATCTTGCGTACTTGGTCATATTTTTTCTTAGAATTCTTTTCAACGTAGTTTGTTTTGCATTCACTTTTAATGTTATTTGCTGCTTCCTCTCTTTGTCTCCAGAGTCCATATTTAGTTTTCTTTCCTGTAACTTGTGTATCTGGGCTTTTAAATAACTCGCTCTAAAGGCGTAATTGTGATCGGCTTTCAAGAGGAATTTGTAAACAACCCGTTAGATAAATATGTTATAAAGAATAAAAAAAGAGGTTAAAAATGTTATACAACTTTCCAAAAGAATTTTAGCACAAAAACTTTCTCTCTTATCTCCTCTCAGATAACCGACACCATGCTTTCTTCTGACTCCTTTTATTTCTCTTAATTAGTCCTCATACATGCTAATTAGCTTTTCATAAAAGTAGATCAGTTCCAACTATAAAAGTATACACTTGTATTGGGCAGCCTTGTTTTTGTTTGCAGATGGGTAGTCACGACACCCGATGTTAGTAAGAGTTCCTCTTTATTGCTACAAAATCCTAATTGAAAATCTTGTAACTCTTATTCTGAAATGAGATTTGGCTTTAATAAATGATGAGTCATAGGTAGAAAAATACAGAGAAATTTACTCATTTCCGCTTGAACATTCGATTCGATACCAATCCTGTGAAGGCGGATAGTCAAATGACTGGGGTAATTATTTTACTTCTCTTCTCGTCGACGCCCTTACCACATCGCCTGAAAAGTTTGAGATGTGTAATATCAATCGAGAAAGTTTTTTTGTTTTGTTGCTTTTTACACCTGGAAATGGAGGCTTTGATCTTGTTTTCATATTACCCTACTTAAAAAATTCATTTGCCTTGAAAGCCTCAATGGTAATCTCCAATGAATGTACTCCGCAGGAGATACAGGTGAGTTTCCCACCCCTAGCTCTCTCTCTCTCTCTCTCTCTCTCTCTCTCTCTCTCTCTCTCTCTCTCTCTCTCTCTAACGTTTTCTTTTAACTCGATCCAGAGTTTTGGAAACTGTGTCAATTGGCAGGCAGAAACATCAATATACTTGGAATGTCCGATCCTATCCCGAATTCTCACGTTCAAATCCATTATTCTTCTCCTTCTCTTCATTATCATCATCATCATCTTTCTACCCCTTCTTTTATTATTATTATTATTATTATTATTATTATTATTATTATTATTATTATTATTATTATTATAGGCTCACAAAGAGCGTTCACACAGGTTTTCAGAGATCTTTCCCTGAAAACAGCCTGTGGCGTTCCCTGGAATCTGAGTGATAACAAGTCTCCCCAGGTTTCCAGTACTCTCTACCTCTTTCGATAACATTTGCAAATAAATTTGCATTATCGCAGCAGCTGCTTGCCATTGATTTCTCGTTGGCAGCTGCTATTGGTCCTTACTCCCCAAAGTCCTAGTTCTCTTCGCACTTATTCGGCTGAGGCCTGGCCAGTTCATCAGTTTTTCCTTCCTCCTTGACTCTACTTGGTTATTTGGTCTCGCTCTTTTGGGGTTGGGTTGGGGGCTGTGATGTTGCAATGAGGGTAGGATGTGGTTAGAGCACTTATAGATATGTGGTTTCAGTGTTCTTAGTTCCATGCAGTGTTTCATGTTTTACCTTTGCAGCAGTTTGTATTATTATTATTATTATTATTATTATTATTATTATTATTATTATTATTATTATTATTGTTGTTGTTATTATTTAATTACTTGTAGTGTTTATACAAGTTGTCATTCCTGAGTGCTCTAAGAGAATAAGCGCTGGTGTGCTCGCTGGAGTCTGAACGACAACGGATCTCCCCAGATTTTCAGTACTCTCGACCTCTTTCGATAACCTTACAAATATCGGTTATCACAACATCAGCTTACCATTGATTTCTCCTTGACAACAAAAATTGGTAATCTCTGGGATTTAAGAGATAATAAGCCCATCCCAAGTTCCTAATACTATCCGTAGACTCCTTGTGGAGATCTGGTTAGTACTATTCTTCCTCAGTTTTTCCATCCTCCTTGACTCTGTAAAATCATGTGTAGTATAAGCCGAGGGTGGTGTCATCACTGTGTGTGTGTTTTTTGGGGGGTGGGGGTAGAGATGTTTACTGTATTTCTTGCATATTGATCTTAACTTTGGTTCACGTGATGTCTTTTTTATGTTTTTTTTAATTATTTCTGTTGCAACTTCTGTACGGCTTGTTATCGTATTTTATATTAGTTCGTTTAACATTCAACGTTTTTTCTTTAAGATTTCAGCTGTTTTCATCATTGCTGTCTCTTGTATAATCTCAGTCTTCCTTTGATTACTATATCTCTTAGTTGATTTTCAATCATTTTCTGAACTGTTTATCGTGCTCTTACGATTAGTTACTTATTTTGATGCTTCACATCTTTTCCAGTTCTCTGGCAAGTTCTGTCTATTTACCTTGTTTTTTGTCGATTTAATCTTTACTCTAGGATTGCTGGGATGGCAAAATGTGACATCTGCTATATTTTTTCTCATTCATGGCAACTATTTTAACATACGGTATCCTTGCTAGTATGCGTTTAACTGTGTGTTAAGCCATGTCTCATAACGCTTTGTTATTTACATTTTCCAGTATTATCCCAGGTTTCTGCATGTTCTATATACATGCATGTTAAAATTGTAATCCTTTGCATAGTTTCCAATGTATCATCTTACCCACAAAGCCGTGTTTATATTTTATATTCTTACGGGTTAGTTTGCCACAGTTACATATTATATGATTTATAGTTTCGTCTCTTTGTTTATAGATTCTGCACTTATTGCTTTCCGGACTTTTTCTATTGTATGTTTGGTATATTTATTTTAGATTGAATTGTTCTATGCGGCTGTCAATAGTGATTTCGTTTCTTTTTTATGAGTCCTTTTCCTTGCCATGTCTATGTGTTTTCTTGAATCTCTTCTGTTGTAATTATGAATTGTCAATGTAACTGTTGTTTTTCACACTTTCTTTTTACTGTTTGTTTTGTAGGTGACCCTTGATACGGTGTGCTGGATTATGTATTTTACTAGTTTATTTTTGTATCATCCCCAATGTCTCTCTAATAATCAATCCTCTTCTCCCTTTTTGCCCAACGAGCAGAATAGCAAGTGGATAGCCTACATTTCCCACGAAGTTCCACGCGTTATGACATGCATGTTTCAACAGAGTTTAGATCATACATCGACACAATTTAGAAAAGAGGCTCGAATTTAAATCACATAGCATTATGTGGGAGGAACAGTTGCATACTGCGTTCAACATCAACGACGATATAATTCCCTAGATAAAACTGGTGATCAAGTGATTTTTAAGAACGCCGTGAAGATCACAAGCTCTAGGTACATGCTCCGCCTTAAGATCACCGAGTTTGTTCAGGTTGGCTATTTGGAGTGAGCTGTGTAAGGTTACCTTTAACAGAGAAGCTAATGTTTTTATGTTACGATCAAATAGGATATATTGTTGCTATCGAATGGTAATCAACAAACCGTAGAGAGCAAAATAGATAATACCTTGTGTCTTAAACGTTTAAACATAGCAGTTCTCTAAGACTGAAGACATTCTTCTCTCGTCGTCTACTAATGGATATCTTTCCGTTGAGGTGAATTTCGCTCTGGAATAAATGCTGGAACAAGATCAAAAAAGAAAGAAATCTACATCCTGTAGAGTTGAATGTAATAATCAAAGGAGAAAGCGCCCGCGTGTGTGTGTATTATGCGGTTATACTACTTAGCTTCCGATGGGATCTGAGAGAAAGATAAATTAAAGATGGCAACCATGGATTTATAAGGTGGAGTCTCGTGGAATCTCAGGAGATCTCATCTTCCACTGCACATGTATACAAATAGAAAGGGGTCAGTTTTCTAATAAAACGCCTGTTGGCAGAGGTTGTTGGTAGAACATGTGCTGGAAGTTGAGAGAAAAGTTGACAATGACGAATTCTAGCTGAACTTTTGCTTATTGTATTTATTTTATTTTATTTTGTTGTTTACCAGCCCATTTAAATGCAAGCTATTTCGGCGTATTGGGGGACAAGTTCGACCTTAAATTAATACCAGAATTCGATGGCTCGACCCCGGTACTTGACTGGGTTGAGAGTGGAACTGCATTGCCTGTTGTCTAGTGTGGAGAGCATTGAACACGTGGGTCCTCTACGTCTGTCCGGTGGGGCTTTCGCGGTATATCAAGAGCTTAGTCCTGAGGAAAAAACAGGATTATGAAAGGAGTAAGTATACAAGGCGTTTGCTATCGAGCCCGCCACTGCTTGGGAGCTATTTGAGGCAAAAACCTTACATCCCGGCGAAACTGTCGACGTTTATTTGGCCGAGCCGACGAAGTTGACGGTGTTGTTTGGTGGGTTTTTTGAGCGGGCATTGGCATGCAAATTTTTGGCAGGGTTCCCAATCGGAGCAAAGCAACTCCTGCGGGCTAGCCCAAACATAGCTTCAGTGTCCCTTAATAACCTGGTAGACCGGGCCAGGACCGTGATGAAGAATACTTATGAGATGAGAGAACCTGTAGTCGCTGCTGCTCAGCCTGCATTAAGTAATGATAGACCGTCCCAGGGGTCTTCCATGCGTGGTGAAGTCGTGGGTTATAGGTGAAATGGCTAGGACTACATTGCGAGGAACTGCCGGCGGCGACTGACAGCTGTTCGCTGCTACTGATGTAATGAGATTGGTCATATGGCCCGAGATTGTTCGGGAAACAGCAGCTGAACGCTTGGACAGCCGCCTGGAATTGGTCGGAACCAGCCAAACTGCAAAATGATGTAACAGAGTACCATGTGTCCGACCAAGAGGAACTTCCTGATTGGATCAAGGACGCCTGGTTAATTCCCTAACCCTATGAGAAACTTAGACCTCCCAGAGGCCTGATTCCGCTGATGGCGGTCGCTCAGCACAACAAAGCAAAGATGAGGCCAGAGATGGACTACTGTGAACTGTACGCGCATGTTGATGCGTTCACAGCAGATGCTGGCATTTGTGCCAGCAAGCTACGAGAGTGGCACCAGCAGGGTTCCAATGTGCCCCTGCTGGATCTAAGAAAAACATACCTGCATGCCCGAATCAGTGAAACAATGTGGCCATTTCAGACGGTGGTGTTTGCTGACATGAGGTACTGCCTTACCAGTCCAGGCTTAGGGCTGAACGTGACACCCCAAATAATGGAGGCCATCATTAACGCTGTTTGTCACAGGAAGAAACAATAAACGATGGGACGTCGGCGTACCTTGATGACATATATATGAACGAAGATATTGTGTCATCATCACGTGTAAGGTCCAAACTGACTGAGTTTGGTTTGACGTGCAAGGACCCAGAACGTTTGGAGAATGGCGTCCGTGTCTCAGGCCTGAACGTTCAACAGAAGCGAGGGACTTTGAAATGGAGGCGCGGAACTGTCCGATGTCTTCACGATGCGAACAGTATTCTGCCTGTGTGGAAAACTCGTGGGTTACCTACCAGTGTGTTGATGGACTCGTGTGACAACAAGCATCATAAAAAGGAGGGCAAGCACTATCACCAAAGTCTGGGATGATGAAACAGCCGACGATCCCTTGGTTTGCATGGTGAAGGAGATCATCGCAAGAGTAAAGCAGAATGACCCCGCCAAAGGAGACTGGTGCGTGCAGGGGACAAACTGAACGTGCGAGTGTGCTGTTGGAGAAGAATGGGGCTGCGATTGAAGACGCTTGCTGGTTGTGACCCGCGAATGACGCTGCTTATATCAACCTGGCAGAGCTCGGTGCGGTGATAAAAGATATCAACCTGGCACTCCATTGGAAAGTCAGGAAATTATGCATACACATGGACTCACTATGCGTGTACCATTTGATATCAGACACAATGACAGGCAAGACTAGGATGCGCACTAAGGCAGCCAGCGAGATGATGATCAGACGGAGGGTGGAAACCGTAAAAAATGCTGATAACAGAGTACAACCTGTCTGTGGATGCAGTACTGGTCACTTCAAATTGCAACCTTGCCAATAGGCTCACTTGGGGGCCACAGAGATGGTATGAGACCATGAAGAAGAAAGCCGAGCCAGTACCTTTATCTGCCGCCTCTATTGAGGTGGCGGATGAAATCGGGAACATGCACCACCTCAGTGGACACCCCGGAGTGAGACGGACATGTTATTTTGTGCATTTGTCCAATCCGTCGGTGTCCAAAAGTGCAGTGAAATCGGTAGTCAAGGAGTGTCAAACATACCAGTCAATTGACCCCGCCCCGGCCAGATGGAAGAAAGGTTAGCTGGGAGTGACGCGACTTGGAGCCGACTGGATATGGGCATAACCCACTATGGCAGCCAGCACTTCCTCACCCTGATCGATTGTGGACCGACAACGTTCGCGATCTGGTGCCCGTTAATAATACAGGATTCCTCCAGTGTCATCCGTGAATTGAAGTCGATATTTTATGAAAGGGGGCCACCTGAAGAGATCCTCACAGACAATGACGCAGCCTTCTGCAGTGGGGATTTCAGACGTTTCGTAGACAAGTGGGGGATTCAGCTCAGACACAGATGTGCATATGTACCGAGTGGCAACGGCATAACAGAGCGGTGCCATCGAAGCGTGAAGAGGATCGCAGCAAGAAAACAATGCACGATCGCAGAGGCGATTTATAGATATAATGCAACACCAAAGGATGGCATGACTGTTGCAAGCGCACCCGCCAATGCTATCCATTGGTATCGAGTGAGCATCAAGAACAATGACGCCGTCTGCCTAATATGCAGAGGGCCCTATGAGTTAGGAGACACTGTCTGAGTGAAGCCTCCCAATAATCTATGCACCAACAGCTTTCAAAGAGGACGAATAACTGGCATCATCAATGAGAAAGCCGTGCTAACCGATGGGACCCCACGCCATGTGAAGGGTATCGGGCCTGCCCTAAATACGAACCAGTTGGCGAGTAGCAGTAATGGTGAATCATCCAACGATGACCTGTGGATCCGACCCATTCCCCGTAATGGTACAACTGTGAACACTGACGCCGATAGTTCCAGCACCCCTTCTGAGAGCTCCGATGAGGATGAAGAAGTCCAGCCTGATGGTATGACTGTACGCCCTAACGTTGATGGCAATGGTTCCGACGCCTCTTCTGAGAGCTCGAATGAAGATGAAGTAGTCCAGCTAATCCTCCTTCATAGGAGTGCCCGCAACAAACGACCATGTCCACCATACACATGTGTGGTCTGGAGACCGGGGGGGGGACTAGAGTTGAATGTAATAATGAAAGAAGAAATCGTCCGCGTGTGTGGGTATTATGTGGTTATACAACTTACCTTCCGCCTTCCGATGGGATCTGGCAAAGAACTTAAGGATGGCAGCCATGGATCTATAAGGTTTAGTTTCGTGGAATCTCACGAGATCTCATCTTCCACTGTATACGTATGCAAATGGAATGGGGGTCAGTTTTCTAATAAAACGCCTGTTGGAAGAGGTGGTTGGCAGAACACATGCTGGAAGTTGAGAGAGAAAGTTGGCAGTGACGAATTCTAGAAACTTTTGCTTATTGTATTTATTTTATTTTATTTTGCTGTTTATCAGCAGATCCCTAATTTGATTAAGAGCTAGTCTATAAGATGTTGACTTTGCGTTCCTCTATGCTAGTTGCTGAGAGGAGAAATATCGAGGCCACAAATTTCGGGGGCCTGGCACATATATTATAGTCATTTCTTATCAGGTCTCATCGAGTCAAGCTTCGTGCCTAAATATACTGTGTTACGTCATTTCTTTTTAATTGTGTTGCTTTTCCTGTTTACATAAGTACTAGCGGATGTAACCTTTCTATTCAACATATGTATTCGGCAAAACATTGTCTAAGAGATGCACGTAATTTTTTCCCAACTCATGTCGTTATTCTTTGATTTTCTAAAAGTGTCAAATTTGTCCTGAACATCTGTATATTAGATGATAATATATTCTGCAAATGTTTATGTTGCAGTGTTAATTAGAAATGTACTCAATACATAAGTAGCGCCATTTGATGTAATAAAACATGCTTATATCAAGTAAGCTGCATATAAATTTTTATATTATATGCATGCCATTTCATACAGCAATCTTTTTTTAAAAGCAAACTATCGACTCAAACTCCAACCAAATAAAATCATTAACTGATCTATTCTTTATTAACAAGTGGTTGGGGGTTGGAGGTGATTGTTTGACTATTAAATATGCGAATTTCGCTTGATGAATACTTTCCAGGAACAAAAAACAAATGTTTTTATATTAAATATATATAATATCTTCATTTCCCAGGGCCTTGGCATAATTTATAATTCAAACCTTGCCGTGTTGATTGGTATTCCGTTCTTTGAGTTCGTGGATACATCAATTGGAGAATTCTTACTTATTGGGACAAAACTCCCAGAACATTATAACGGCAACTAAGCCCCTATTTTCACAGGGTAGCACGATAAAATTGTCACATGACATGATTCTATTTCCGTTTGATGAAAACCGGTTAATTTATTTTGTTTAATTATTTGGACTATTATCCTCATCTTCTAGTTGCTGTTTTCACGAACGTTTGGGCCAATTATACCTCTGGCCTTCTTCATGTTAACCGCGACGGGATAGGAATATCGAATCCTCCAACTACATCCCCAGCAATTACTGACTTCAATAGCTGTTGCCATCTCATCACGGTTTGGCCAACTAATCTATCTTACCGGCTTTGGGTCGGATTGAAACCGCTACAACAGACAATGTTCACCTGGAATCGTAGATCTCCCGCATCTCTATCCACTGCGCCAAGGGCCCTGAAGGGCAATCAAAGTTGGATTTATTTGTTTTATAAATCCACATGTTTATATATTTTGTTCATCCAATTGTCGGTCCGTACTGATTGTTGTATTATTAAATCAATTTTAAAGTGAGGTGAGATCATTAGCTGACTTTCCGTCATAGCTTGACACGCGTCTTGACGACTTACTCGATGCGGATTGGGGGGATCGGTCTGTCTGGTTTGCTTCGTGTCATGGGCTTACGCGTTGATTATTTTCGTTGCTGAATGTCACGATAGCAATGGGTCGTGTGGCGTGTCTAACCGATAGATATATAAAATAAAATTCAAAGAGAGAGGGAAAAATGGCGACTTCTGCATTATGCCCTGTCTTCTTGTGGCAATATTATGTTGGCAAAGTTCAATCCGAGTAATAGACTTTTGAAATTACGCCATTTTTTCACAACCTTTCCATTCCTCGTTACTTACGCCTTGTACTGAAAATTGTATATTTTTTTTTCGGTTTAAAATCGGTTTAACATTTTCTTTTAATTCGAAGTGAACATTTTTTTAGTGCACAGACCGAGTCCTTCGCTTTTTAAATTCGTAATATTTTTTTGTTTAGCTCGTATATTTTTACAATCACGCTAAATTTGTTAAAAAAAAAAGATATTCGGCAATTCCCACAAGTTAAACAGTACAATCCATACTTTCTTTTTTTCTTCTTTATTTTCTTATTAAACAAAACTACGTTCACTTTCTTTTTTTCGTCAGACAATGCTAATATCTATGGCTTACACGCTCATAATTAAAGCATATTTCATCCTGAAAATTATCTTTTTATATTCTTCTCAACACACGCATTGAATATAAGATCCCATTATTTGAATTCGACTTTTGTCTCGGAGTTTGTATACGTGATATGTTTTTTCTTTAATCCGAGCATTATTAATTTAATATTTTTTAGATGCCAATATTCCTCTCTTATCTTTTGTAATGTTCAAATCCCTTTCCATAATGCTAAGAATGTTTATTCTAATTTCTTTATTCTTCGGCACCGTAAAACCACGGACAGAAATTAAATATTAAAAGACGTTGTTCGATAATTCCGTAAAATAGAATGCCTCATACTGTGCATAAACTATACCATCATACATGACAAATCATCGTCCTTATTTTTTCGATGTTTAAGCTTTTATATCACATATGTAATAAACTGCATATTTTATATCACATATGCAATAAACTGCATCTTTTATATCACATATTTAATAAATTGCATCTTTTATATCACATATGTAACAAACTACATCTTTTATATCACGTATGTAATAAACTACATCTTTTATATCACGTATGTAACAAACTACATTTTTATATCACGTATGTAATAAACTGCATCTTTTTATATCACGTATGTAATAAACTGCATCTTTTATATAATGTATGTAAAACCGCATCTTTTATATCACATATGCAATAAACTGCATCTTTTATATCATATATGTAATAAACTGCATCTTTTATATCACGTATGTAATAAACTGCATCTTTATCATGTATGTAATAAACTGCATCTTTTATATCATGTATGTAATAAACTGCATCTTTTATATCGCATATGTAATAAACTGCATCTTTTATATCATGTATGTAATAAACTGCATCTTTTATATCACGTATGTAATAAACCGCATCTTTTATATCATGTATGTAATAAACTGCATCTTTTATATCACATATGCAATAAACTGCATCTTTTATATCACGTATTTAATAAACTGCATCTTTTATATCATATATGTAATAAACTGCATCTTTACTATCACATATGTAATAAACTGCATCTTTTATATCATGCATGTAATAAACCGCATCTTTAATATCATGTATGTAATAAACTGCATCTTTTATATAATGTATGTAATAAACCGCATCTTTTATATCATGTATGTAATAAACTGCATCTTTTATATAATGTATGTAAAACCGCATCTTTTATATCACATATGTAATAAACTGCATCTTTTATATCACATGTAATAAACTGCATCTTTTATATCACGTATTTAATAAACTGCATCTTTTATATCATGTATGTAATAAACTGCATATTTTATATCATGTATGTAATAAACCGCATCTTTTATATCATGTATATAATAAACCGCATCTTTTATATCATATATGTAATAAAGTGCATATTTTATATCATGTATATAATAAACCACATCTTTTATATCATGTATATAATAAACCGCATCTTTTATATCATGTATGTAATAAACTGCATCTTTTATATCACATATTTAATTAATTGCATCTTTGATGTCATGTATTTAATAAACTTTATCTTTTATATCACGTATTTATATAAACTGCATCGTTTTTATCACGTATTTAATAAACCGCATCTTTTAGCGAAAAAGTCCGACGAAATTTCTATTGATTCTCTTAAATACAATGCATTTTTTGTGGGGTGGAGTATTAAGTTAGTATATTAAGTATTTTCTACTGTTCTTAACTTTTGTAACAATAGTGTGATTTTTTCCTCCGTCCGACCATTGTTGGCTTCTTTTCAAAAATATGATTACAAACATACGAAAATACGCTGGAAATGTTGAATCAATATCCGGATCGTATTCAAATTTTGATAGTGAATTTGAGATTCTTTCAACTGAAAAAGGCCTCGAACATGGTTATTTTGTGGTCTCAGACAATGCATCTTCCAAAACTAATTTAATTTGTTTTATCTGCTGTTTGAATGACTTTTCAAACCTATATTGTTGTGATGACATTTTTGCTGTTGTGTCAATGTGGCTTGAAGCACTAAAATCGTCTCCATGAGCAGACAGTAACATTTCCAAGACAAAATGGGGTCAAGTTTTTACTATGCGTAAGAATTAAATATACGCTCCTCGTTAAGCGAAAAAAACAAACTGGAAAGAAAAAATACCCGCTTTCTGTATTGAGGATTTCTGGTTGGCCAATCAGCTTTCTAGTATACACCGCACCCCTTCCTATCAGCCAGTGTAGCTTAATCGCCATATATATTTTATAAATTACTAACTAGCTCTACCTACGTATTGAGCACTTTTGAAGTAAATACTTAAAGTTTACGCATAAATCTATACTTTCGTATATTAAATTATGTGAATAAATAAAGTAGTTATATATATATATATATATATATATATATATATATATATGTAAATATATATATATATATATATATATATATATATATATATCCTATGAATTTATGTGGTTCTCTGATGAGTTGTTAGGTCAAACTGTACTCTGTCAGTCTGTCTGTCTCTATCTCTCTCACAGACAGATAGACAGACAGAGTGAGAGAGAGAGAGAGAGAGAGAGAGAGAGAGAGAGAGAGAGAGAGAGAGAGAGAGAGTTAGTAAACAATTCCAATACCACAAGTATATCTATGTAACATTTATATTATTTTATTGTTTTTTGGTATGTCATACACGTATTTTGTTGACCTAACAAATCATCAGAGATCCACATGAATTCATAAGAAATATATGTCGCCTTATGAATATACTCGTGCATATAATGATATAGGACAAGAAGGAAAAAGAAGCAACCTTAGTAGAAGTTTATGTCCACAATGATGCTGGATTAAACAGAGATGAAAAGAGAAAAGATAACGAAATAGCAGTCTTAGATACGTAATAAAATAAAATGGACTCGAAAGAGAAGTTTATCGTTCAAGTAATTATAGGAGCAAATAGACTCATGAATAGAAATGTCATAAAATTACCTAGCAAATATACCCGATGAACCACGTGCAAGAGAGATTCAAACAATTGCAGTAAAAAATATGGATAGAGCGTTAAAAAAAAATTTCTCGGTCGAAATGTATGAGATAGCGGGTGAATGTTTAACATCCAGTAGGATGTCCTATCCCGAGCTTGAACAAAATGATAAGAAATTTGAAAAAAACAACAAAAAACGTACACACATGCGCATATACGTATATATATATATATATATATATATATATATATATATATATATATATATATATACATATATATATTTGTCTAGAACAATATTGTTAATATATTAGTCTGCAAATAGAACAAATATTCTTTAATAGATGTTTCTCTTGATCACAGTGGCCTTGTGGCAAACTAATCATCGTCATTCTTTACTAACTGAACGGAAAACTCATTTCTCACGGATATTTAGTCAACTCAACTGTCTAAATCCATCACTGGCAAAAATCACTTTCTAAAGTCACGGGTTTCGCGTCCTTAATCGAATTTTCGGCCCCAACTGAAATTATAGAGAACTAAAATAATAGTACTAAATAACCAGTCTTTAGAAACTTGAAATTGAAGCCGAAAGGTCGAATAAAAGTTGAAAAGTTTAAGGGTTATGTCTTATTTAAAAAGACAAAAAAAAATATGCAACAGATTTATTGGGTGAGGGCAGAGAGAATTTGAATACAAATCCGGTGTTTTAAGCAAAAAAGCAAAACAGAAAACAAAAAAAAAAAACAAAAAGACGCATAGTGGATTAATAAAGATAACCTATTTTTATTTATTTGTTTTATGGGTCAGGATGTCAAGAGTGTATGTGCAATGAAGGATGTTTGTCTTGTGAATGGATAGTTTTTTCAGAAGAAGATCTCAGCTAAACACACACCCATAAACGATAAACACACATGTTAAGTCGCGAAGGGTAGAGAACCCATAACTAACTCTCCCTCGGACTACTGGTTAGGGTCAAAGTGTAGTATATGTGTACAATTTGGATTACTCGCATTACTTTTCTCATTTTGAATATTATCCTCACAATGCTTCGGCCGATGTTACCTCCGATCATCTTCCAGCATATTATGTCGAACTCGGGAATCTTTCTATGAAACTTGGGAATCAGCACGGAATTTTAAACAAAACTTTTTATTTCATCCACGGAGGTAGCATGCTCTCATTTCGCCAGCCGTTGTCTTTAGTAATTCGCAATTCTATTCTAAGTATCGTAGTCGCTGAGAATTGCACCTTCAATATCCACAAAAGTGTCATCTAAAACATAATTATACATAGTACTTTATCCGTTACGTTACCGGTTTTTGTAGTATATGTACCCACATTTCGTTCAGTAGTTTTAGAACCTCAGCTAAATTGCAGGTATGTTAAAAAAAAGGTTCAACCATCCTACTTGCTGAAAGTAGTGCCCCTCAGGTTGTGTGAAAACTGAACTGAGTTTGTGGTCGGTAAATATCAATTAAGTAGCAGTGATTATAAAAGTATTACACGAGATTAATGTGAGATAAGAGATAAAAGAATGATAGCGGAAGATCATGTTGTGACAATTCTGCTCAATATACATGTGGGTGTGTCTGGAGTAGGTATGTGTATACATGTGTGTATGTGTGTGTGTCTGTGTGTGTGTATTAGTATATTCATATTTTCGTAGGAGGCTTCAAATAGAATTCAGCAATGGCTTTCACGTAGATTGTTAGATTATTAAGATCAGTGGCAGATTTGAATGAAGGGAAGTAACATTTTATTTTCTTATATTGTGTAAACATATCGCTAGAAATATTAGTAATCTCTATTATGTAAATACAGTAACATACATATAATTGCCTATCCAATATATATGAAGAAAATGACACCTACTAGTAATATCTCTCTTTCTTTCTTTCTCTCTCTCTCTCTCTCTCTCTCTCTCTCTCTCTCTATATATATATATATATATATATATATATATATATATATATATATATAAAGATTTTTATGAGTACATACTTTTGTAAAACATTTTAATAACACCGAACGTAGTGCCATTATTAATTGTTGAGGGTTTGCAGATCTAGCACTGTAATAAGTGTTCACCGATGGCCGACTTATGAGCCTGTAAACGCCCGCATGTTGACCATTTTTTGTGCCTACGTATCGAAGGGGATACATATTGGGAAATTCTAACCTCCAAACGATGAATGGTATGGCCTACGTAGTCAGCTTCACACTGCCCTTTAAAATTTTTATTCTATTCAAGATGCCACATTTTCAATAATTAATAAGCCGTTAAACAATGAACATACATGAAAAATATTCACCTATATAGGTGCAACCTCAAACTTAATAAAATTAAGGATTTAAAACAACATATATTCCTTCAAAATGAAAATACACAAAATGATAATTGTACGTTTTTAACTACCTAAATTAATAGCCTAGAGGGCAAGAAGATTCCTCATTCAATTAAATGGAGTATAATGAAAAATGCTAGCTCATACACTCCAGGATCTCTTTGTATCAAGAATATCACTGAAAAAACAATATATGAATATATAGACAACCGAGTTCACCTCCTCCCGTTAGATGCATAACCCCTCTCCCATAACTTGCTTTTCTTTTTGCTTTCCTTGTTTCCCCCTTTCTCATATTTCTGTATAAATTTTTCTATGCATACGACTAAACCTTTGACCTATATAGTTTGAATCTGCATGTGTAGACTTTTGATATGTTTGATATCATATTGTTCCTTTTTTCCTCTCCTCTTCAAACTTACTAACCTACACTCCTCTACCCCCTCTAACTACTTTAACATGCCTGGCTATCTCCCACTCTGCCGTAAGGACTCTGACAGACATATGCACGGACTTGGAGTCTACATTCGAAAAACCCTCCCCTTGACTAGAAAAAACAAACCTAGAATCGGACGATCAAGCCTTTATGTGCTTTAGACTAAACATACAACATAACATTAGCTACTTTCATTTTCTCTACCGCTGTCCCTCGACCCAGGACTTCACCATAATAAACAAAATCTCTGACAGCATAAACACAGCACTCTCCCCCGACACTAGCGCACAAGTACATGCATTTAGTGACTTTAATATCCACGACAAAAACTGGCTTGGACTTTACTTACACAGATGAAGCGGGCAGCACAACAAATAGCTTCGCTATATCTCACTCCCTATCACAAATGGTTACGTTTCCAACCCGTTTCCCTGACCAGCAAGAACAACACGCATCACTTCTATATCTGTTTCTGACACAAGTTCCCGAACATTGTATAACAAATGCTGACAGCCCACTCGGGAACGCTGATCATGCAGTCATAAAGGTCGAAATCGCCCTAAACTCGAGACCCAAAAGTGAAGAGCCAGTGTTCAAAACAATGAGATATTATAAAAAGGTCGACTGGTAAGCCATCAGAGATCTAATCAGAGACGCCACATAGGGAAATATTTTTTCTCTTCCTGCTGAACAGTGCGCAAATGAGACCGCTGAATGGTTCGAAACAGCAATTGAAGCGCATGTTCCCATGCGAAAAGTTTATAGCAGGCCCCACTCTCCCCAATGGTTTACTTTCATTGCTCAAAGGCAACATGCATACCGCAGATTTTACCGACATAAGTCCAGTTCAAGCAGACAGAAGTATATAAAAGCTAGAAGTAACGTTAAGAAAGAAATGGCGACAGCTGAAAGAATTTACTGAAACCACTAAAAAACGAATCGAAGCACAAAAAGTAGGAACTCGTGACTTCTGAAAAATCTACAACAGTGTAGTTAATAATGGGCAATCAACAATTCCCCCACTAACCAATAATCACGAGGTTGTTTGCTCAGCAACCGACAAGGCTTGCCATTCGGTTTGCCTCAAACTCCACACTGGACCCTTCCAACCATTCCCTGCCTGACTTTCCTTCGCGGACAGACGCCACGCTAGACGATCTAAAAATAACCTCTGCTCAGGTGCATGCTATCATAAAAACCTTGACACTTCAAAAGCATATGGACCCTTCTCATCCCAGCTGTGCTATTAAAAAAGTGCTCAGCCGAAGTAGCTCCAGTTCTCTCCAAACTCTACTGTTGGAAAACTGCTTCTGTGGTAGCAGTATTCAAGAATTCTGGCGAAAGGACTGCCCCATCTTATTATCGCCCAATTGCCTCCTCCCACTTTTCGCCAAAATATTTGAGACCATAATTAACCATGCTCTAGTCCGTCACTTTCCAGATGCTAAACTTCTGACTGACAAACAATATGGATGTAGACAAGGCCGTTTCACAGCAGACATCCTCACCGTAATCTCTGAACGTATATACCATTCACTGGACAAAGCGGGGGAATGCAGAGCGGTAGACCTCCATATATCTAAGGCATTTGACAGGGTATGGCATGATGGTCTTCTCAGCAAAATTAGATCATACGATATCACTGGTAGAATACTTAACATAATTAAATCCTTCTTAGATAAGAGAAAAATCCAGGTTATCCTCGACGGTCGTGCATCTAAACAATATGATATAAATGCGGGAGTGCCTCAGGGGTCTATCCTTGGACCTTTTTTTTTTTTTTACAAGGGTGTCACCACTTATCAAGGCCCAGAGGCCACTCGAGGATAAGGTATACATTAGTCATTGTGATTTTAGCATAGTAAACAGTGGGAATTTTGCAACTTGGATTACTTAGGGGGACGATTCAATTAGAACTTGTTCACATTGGACTTTTTCTTTTTTTTCATAGGTATCAACTCATTATCAAGGCCAAGAGGCCACTCAAGGATAAGGGTTAAAGAGTGTGCAGTAGAAATTAGTAATGAAAATTTGTTAAATTTGATAACTTATATGGAACGGCTCATCAAGAACTTATTTACGTTAGACTTGAAGACAACCATATTGTAGTCAGCTGGAAAGCAGGAAAACGGAAGACAATTCCACAGGCGTGCAGTTCTAATAAAAAAGCTTTGTTCATGGAATCTACGTTTAGGTTTAGGCACAGATAAAGAGTGGGGGGAATTATTGATAGTGTTTACAGCTAGACGAGTGTTTCTTGTGAAAGTTTTGCGAGGGGGAACCATAGATTGAAGCTCAGTCGAACACTTTCCATGAAAATAACGATACATCAGAGACAAACTCGCAACATCTCTTCTATGAGATAGAGGTTGCAAGGAAGAGAAAAGGACATCTCCTACGAGGCTACGAAGTATGTTTTGAACTATATCAAGGCAGGCCAAGTCCTTTCTAGCAGCTCCTGCCCAGATGTGGCAACAGTATTCCATCCTTGGACGTACCTAGCTCTTATATAAATAGAGAATAGCATCAGCAGTGAGATATCTACTGGATCGATAGAAAGATCCCACCATTTTTCCAGCGGCCTTGGCAACAGATTTGATGTACGTGTTCCATTTAAGATCAGGAGTAATGGTCAAGCCCAGAAGCTTGTCAAAACTTGAGGCCTCCTGAAAACGAGAGCCATTCATTTCAATTGATGCCAGATGTGGATCAGAATGTTGATGATGTAAAGAGAGAAGCTTGGTTTTAGATGCATTAAAAGTAACCAGCCACTCCTTTCCCCATTGTACTACATGCTCAAGATCAGAGGAGAGAGAATTGGAGAGAACTTGGTCGTTTATTGTTTTAGATGTGCTACCATAAATGGTAGTGTCGTCAGCATAAATGTCTACAAATGATGTAAGGATGTGATTTGGAAGATCATTAATGTAGATCAGGAAAAGAGTTGGGCCCAGAATGGACCTCTGAGGGACACCGGCATTAATACTGTGAGCTTCTGATTTTTGCCCCTCAACTACTACTCTTATGAACCTATCAGAAAAAAAATGATTTAATAATTGAGAAGACATTTCCAGCTATACCATAGCTAGAGATCTTATGAAGTAAACCTTTATGCCATACCCTATCAAAGGCCTTAGATAAGGACTTCTATTGTTCCTGATATTCATTAGTGACCTCCCTGACAAAATTGCCTCTAAGATGGGTATATATGCTGATGACACCACACTCTATAACAGGCATGACAGGAAAACAAATGAACACATATCTAAAGGAATGGCAAAAACACTAGAGGATGACCTCCAATCTGTGGTGGAATGGGAACATAAATGGATGGTCACATTAAATGCTTCCAAGACTAAACTGGTTTCCTTAAATAATTACAAGAAACCTTCTCTGCCACCAATAGCAATGGCAATGAATTTTTATCTGAGAGTACATCTTTCAAACTGCATGGCCTAACGTTCACAGGAAACAGGAATTGGAACAATTACACTGAAAGCATTGCCAGTGCCACTGCGAAGAAGGTAGGCTCTCTCTACCGTGCTAGAAAACTACTAACACCCGAAAGTACCCCGTGCCTCTATAAGGTCACCATTCGCCCATGTATGGACTATTGCTGTCACATTTGGGCTGGTGCATCTGCTACTAGTCTCTCGCTCCTAGGCAAGGTTCAAAAGAGAGTCGCCAATCTTATAGGCCTTGAACTGGCATCTAAGCTTCTGTCCCATCGACGAAACGTTGTATCCCTCTGCTTGTTCTACAAGTATTTTAATGGTGAATGCTCTGGCGAACTGCAGCCACGTGCTCCCACGACGTAGACACCCTCGACAAACCCGACAGGCAGCTAAATCCCACCCTTTCACAGTAGAGATCCCTAGATGTAAAAGATCTTTCTACTCCAGTAGTTTCTTCCGTGCTTCCCCAACTGTACTGACATGCAGAAGTTCAAGTGTAACGTGAACTGACATCTTGCTGCCCAAATCCCAACATAGTACCCCAGTAGTTGTTGCCCCGGATAGTAGCCCCCAACACCAATGTAGCAATGTGCCTTGTTTGTGGTGAAAATGTAATTAAAAAAAAATAAAAAAACTATCTTCCACCCCTATACCCTATTGTTTTTTATCATCGAAATTAAATCTGAATGTAGAATAGAAATTGAATTTGAGATTTTTACGCATATTAAGTACAAATATTTTCATTCATGCAGTTTTATAAATATGCTCACTAAAATTGCATCTGCTTTTTTAATGGCTTTGATAGACCATTCCTTTATATATATTCTTATTCAAATTATATATTCACCATTTGGATTTACCACTTGGATTTTATTTTTGAATCTTATATAAACAAAATCTTTGCCAGATATATTTTATAACCAGCAGTGAAACGAAGGTAATACGTTTGCATGTGATTGCAACCTAATACCTTGGAAGGACTACAAGACGCGATAGATCTCTTTACCTCCTTACGACCAGGAATTTCCATTTAAAGTTTTAACATTCATTTTGGATTTAAAGTACAATATCCTTTTTCTGCCTCAATCGCCCATTCACTTATTCTATGTATCAAAAATGCTTTAAAAACTATTAGCATATAAGATGCAAACCAGTAAAAACATCTGCTAATATTTTACTCGGAGGAGATGAATAAACATCGAAAACTCATCAGTTAAAGAAATAGATTTATTCAATTATATTCTTTGTTTTCAAACAATAAAAATTGTGCACTTGAAGATTAACTTTTTCAAATCATTGAATTTGAATACATAACAATGGTGTGTGTGTGTGTGTGTGTGTTCACCTCCAACTTGTGTGTCGTATAGGGGACAAACTATTCTGGCTGACAGGAGAAGATGAACGGCCACTGATACCTTTATATTTATATATAAAGATAGCAAAACAGAAGAGAAGGAAAGTCGCTGACTGGTATGCCAATGACGGGCTGCGAACGCAAAAGTCTGCCCTCTGCTCCTACTCCTAATAAAAATCAAATTTTGTACAACTAGTGTCATGTGCTGATAGCGGGTAGAGGCTTTGGTTCGGTGAATCAACAAAATAAATACCTTTTTTCCAAGAAAAAACTGTATTGACGTTATTTTTCCTTTCCGGTCGAGTCTACATACAACGTATTGGGTCTGATAGAGAGAAATAGGCGACTACGTTGCAAAATGAAGTTCTCCAATGGTGATCATAAACTACACAAAACTATAATAATCCGAGAACTTAGATCAGCGAAAAAAAGAAAAGAAAACAAAAACGAAAACGTAAAATGGAAAAAGAATTAATAAGAATAAAACGAAAACCAAATATTTTAAAATAAATTTTAATCTCGAATAATTTAACGACCATCATATGCAAGGCAAAAGTAAATGTAATAAAATATATTTTTGGTAAATGGTATTATTATAGAAGAGAATACGTACACACTTTAAGCCGTTCATAATACACGAGTAAATGTTATATCGTATAACAACAGCTATGATATGAGGGTTGTTTCTAAAAAGTAAAACCTCCTTTTTTAACTCAAAACGTTAAAGAGATACGAAGGCAGGAGTGATACTATAAAAACGAACGACATCTTGTGCGCCAAATTTATTTTCTACATAGTCATCACAATCGCCAATGCACTTTAGTCAGAGATGAACGATAGTGCTGCTGTGGCGTCCAGAGGGCCCTTTATCATTCTATGGTCGTTCCTAAAGTAAAGGTTCCCACTTTTTTTACTCAAATCGTTAAAGAGCTATGAAGACGGGAGAGGCGCAATTAAAACGAGCGACCTTTTCTGCTTCAGAATTAACTTTTCTGCATTGTCCCCACAATTCTCAATGCACTTTTGCCAGAAATTCAATGACGCTTGTCTGCTTCTGGCGCACGTTAAAGAGGGGCTGCTTTCTTAAAGTATCACACCGTCAATATCTGCAAAAAAAAAAAAAACTTTTGGGTCATGATTGTATTAGTTTCGTCATAAAAACAATGCAATTTGCAATATCTTCTGATCCATTCGGTGAAACAAAAATAGGAGCCATTACTTTTGGAAATTCCCTCGTAAATCCGCTAGGACACAAATTTAGCAAATAATTTTTATATTATATTCTTGTTCACTTTGCATATTACTCATCCGATAACATATGAAAATTCAATATTTTGGATTTTGCTCTCGTTAAAATTACTCGAGCAAAATTCTCGTTTTTAAATGTTACATCGTACGTAAAGTATACTTTAGTTTCTTTAGAATTATGTCTGCAAATGAAAACGTTTATTTATGCTTGTTAGACCGTTTTCTTATCTGGGTCTATTTGGTACAAGCTGACGGCGGCGTTGCTCGGTAGTACAATACGCTTAAACATAATATTTTAATTTATGCAAATTGCGTATGTATTATTATAGAATCAATCCTCTATTAATTATTATATATTACGAGGAACTAATTCACAAAAAAAACAAAAAAAAAAAAACAAATTAAAAAATGATAATGTCGTTTATCAAATTCTGTCTGTGCTTATTTACAGCTGATATTTTGGTTTGGCGATGAATGTTTTGGAAAAGTCACTTCTGAATAATATTTTGTTTTTAAATATGCAAACAAAGAAATGATTTCCGGCAATTTTAAATGGTACCTCATCTTTTATCATAAATTGAACTCATTAATAAGAAAAAATTAAAATATAATGGTGAGGTACACCTACGCTTGAACAGAGGGATCATGCGATCCTTACCCGAATGCTCTATCACTCAGCTATATTTCCAGGTGTTAATAATTATGTTTTTTTAAGAAGAAATTATTTGCTAAGATTTTATTATTTTCATTACCGGTTTAAAGTATAAAAATTCCCCTGTAAATAGTCTTCCTTTTTATATATAAAATACTATTTTTAGTATTTATGGTTTTCGAATGAATTTCTGCACGAAACATATCTACGGACACTGCCAGACATATAAATTACGTTTGTGTTAAATTTGCAAAAGATAAGCTCAGTCGTTTGTAAACATATGAGGAAAGAACTAACACACACACACACACACACACACACAATGACTTTTATATAATAGTAGATTTTGATACGTCAACTAAATCGAAAATTTATTTTATAAACTTAAATTTAAAAAATAAAAAAACATAAAATTAAAATAGATATTCATCTCTTCATGCCTTTTCTCTCCTTTTAGTTCTTTTTATAATGTTAAAGCGTAAATAGTACTGCTACTACTACTCATAGTGATATTATCCATTGTTTTTAATGGACTATTTGAGTCTTTTTTCCCCTCTACTTAGCTTTATTATAGTCGAGTATTACAAGAAACAAACAGAGAAAAACTGGTTTGTTTCAGCACCAATCAAGAACTGAGGGTGATAATAAAAGACACTTACTATGAGGTGACTGACATTGTGAGTACATTTCAAATTACGACGAATATAAACAATTATATTTTTTCAAACGGAACCTAATTTGCAAAATGATAGAATATTTTAGTGCGTGATTTAAATATATAGAAACATGTTTTAGATAAACAAACGTTGATTAACTAAGCTTTAATATAATAACTGATTATATATATGACACTAAGAGTTCAGCTCGGATTTTCTCGGGCCCTATGTACTGTTTAAAACTTTATGTGCATATATATATATAAAGTTTGATTCAAGTCCAGGAAAGCTACATCTAAAATTTCAAGTGCTTAAATCCAAAATTGGTGGAGGAGTTTCGTAGAGTCTGCAAAGGTCAACTCTTTTAACTGTGACCTCTTGGCAGCAAAAATTTCGCCCACAAACTGATTAAAATCTTTCTACATGTCTGAATAGCTTTTATGTAAAATTTCAAATGTTTAGACCCAAAATTGACCGAATAGTTTGCTAGAGACCGCAAAGGTAAAATCTTCTGAACTTTGATGGCTTGGAAGGCAAAATTTCGGCCAAAAACGGATTAAAAACCTTGCCCAATGTCTGGATACATTTTATGTAAAATTTCAAATTTTTAGACCAAAAATTGGCTGAGTAATTTAGTAGAGACCGCAGAGGTTAAAGATTTTTAAACTTTGACTCCAATTTTGACCCCTTAACTTTGATTGTTTTAGGCTCCAATCAAATTAAAATGTTTGATCCATGTGACCGACATCCAAAATTTCTCGTGCTTGAACCAAAAATTGGCGGAGAAGTTTGGTAGAGTTTTCAAAGATCAAATCGTTGAACTTTGACCTTTTGACAGCCAAATTCCTGACCTAAAACAGATTAAAAGGTTTTCCCAAATTTAAATACCTTTTATATGAAATCTCGAGTCTGTAGACTTCAAATTGACTAGTTTGGAAGGGAAATCTACACACACACAGACAATTTCACTTTTATAGATGTATAGGTATATTTACTTTTATTGATGCGATATTTTATTGCAGTTTAATTTACAGTTTGTTAAAATTCATTTTGTTTTAATTAAATATATTGATTACATTGTTTTTACTTCAACTTTCATTAACTGAGAAAATTCCGTTGTTGTTTTACGGCAATGAAGTTTTATTTCAGCGTCAATTATTTAATATATAAAACTATCTCATCGAAATTTCAAATAAGACGTCAATAGCTGTTACCCCGACAAGTGTCATGTGTTGTTGATGTACAATGTTATTGGCTTTACAATAAGCTATTTACAATAATTTATTCCGACAAGCACACAGTTCGGATCAGATTATGTAAAGATATCGAACATTATTTCTAGTCACTGAAAAATAAATTACTTCTGGTTCTTCGCTTCGTATAACATTTGCGTAATAGGGACGGAAATCATTAAAATTCCACGCAGTAGTCATACAGGGTGCAGCAAGAATATCTCCCACGTTTTGACATGCGATCTTCTCAGTCGCCCTCCTGCATTTTCTGCGCAATCATTAATTTGTATGAAAGGAATTGCATATCAGTGCGTAGAATTCTTCTGTCTGTTCGATCAGACAATCCCAAAGCCAAAGCATGTCTGTGAGCTGAACGTACATGAGACTTAAGTAACAGAAAGTCTCGCAACTATAAAACTGTCTGGCGTTCCAACGCTTCGAGGCCTTCCGGATGGATTTCTTTTAAGAGCCGAACATGTAACTCTGAAAAAACCATAGCTGTACTGGAACATCATGTCGTCCTAACTTATAATGAACTTGGAAAGCGCTCTGCTTTGCAATCACATATTCACCATTCTTCACAAACATTTATACAATAAATGCACGATCTGCACCAAGCCAAACAATATAGCTTGTTGAGTATACTTGAAAAATAACACCTTATGCTAAATGAAAACATCATTGGCACTTGCATAAGTGCATTAGCAACGTGTAATTAGAAGTTAAAAATATGGGTGGTATTCCGGCCCCACTCTGTGTAACCACAGTTTTCTTCGAAATAAAAAGCAGCAACTTTTTCTTTTCAACATTAATTTCATTTTTAAAGTTTTATATAAAAAAAATAACACACCTTTAATTAGTATCAGAACTAACTAATAAGCATCATGAGCTTCTTGAAAAAAATCGGCTTTATTCATCAAGATAGTCCCCTTCAAAAGTAATAGGCGGCTTCCAACGGTTATCTAAAACATTAATGCGTTTTTTCTATGAAACAATTTGTATTTGACAACAAAATGCGCCTCAGTTTTCTATATCAGTTTTGCTTGGAGATTTTCTCTAGTATAAGATCTTTTAAGATCTACATGCTACGAAATATTGCTGTGAACAAGATCTGGAGAATTGAGTGTGTGCGGAAACAAATTATTCTGGCTTCGTCATCGTTGCATTCGAATTGATACATAGTGCATATATTGGTTGACAGAGCACATTTTTTAAATTCATTGGTGGGCGTATACTTTGCGATTTTCTCATTGATACCCACTATTAATTTTATATAATAATCGCTATTGATGTTTCTTCATTTTGAAATTAATTGATGAACAGAGACCCAAACATTGCCTGCTGATGTTTATGTCCTTGGTTTTTTGGGGTGTGTTTTACCTGCCGTTGTAAAATAATCTGACGTCTAATTTGAATCAAAAGTGAAGTTGTAAATCTATGTTTTATCCATTCGTATATATTGATTTGAAAAATATTTGTGTTGAAACAGTTGCAAATAAAAACAACAACAAAAAAAAAACAAATAAAAATCGCTTTGAGTCATAAAAGCGTTTTTTTTTTGTTGGTTTTAATCAACGTAGCCTACACTTGAAGCGCTTCTTTCTTTATTGAATATATAAGAAAAAACTATAAATACAAAGAAAAAATAAGTTCATCAACAGAACAATTGAAACCAGTTATTCACTAAGGTACACAAAGGAAACTTAATAGAATTATTAATCAAGATGTGGCGGACATGGCATAATTGTAAATATATTTATAAATAATTTAGGAGCGGCAATGCGTTTTGCGACAATGTACGACAATTAGGAACAATTTACGAACAGTCTTGGTTTGCGACGAATAAAGACAGATACAATTGAGGAGTTGCGAGTAGAAGGCAGTTGAATGTAAGTTGTGTCTCGGAGTAGATCGAAATTACATAACATCACAAGACGACAAAGACCTCGGCAGACCATGTAGAGGTGGACCTTAGCTTTCAGAGACCTAGGGCGTCAAACACACACACACACACACACACACACACACACACACACACACACACACACACACACACACACACACACACACACACAACCTGCACCTAATGTTTCGAATTTTGTGGTGGTTTTTGTGTTTTGTTTTATTTCATTTTCATATATATGAGCCCGTGTGCACTCCACCTCAGCAACTGTCAATGTGAGTAACGACAATACGACTAGAAGAAGAGACGACGAAGAAGAAGACCAATAAAACAACGTTGGGAAGAACGAGTTTATAGACTGCTTTTTGTGTTTTTTAAGACATCTGCTATGTGAGCTTTTTACAGAGTTTTGTTTCTGTACAACTGAGAATAAAGTCAACATACCGCATGTTAAGCATTGTTTCCTACAGAAGAAATTCCGAATATCATTTATCTAGTAGTCATTTTTTAAACTGTAATTTCACATTAAAATCAAGACACAAATTCTACATCAGTTGTTTGACTTAAATTCGAAAGGCGTTTGAAAGGAAATGGATCATACTTTATTCCGCCTTACTGAATCAGAGGGGAGTGCAAATTATATTGTTATGATGACCGTACATACGCTTTCCTGACCTGAGAGTTTCATCTGCCTGTTGCAAATGTGAGACTCTAAGAAAGCATATCTTGTAGACATGCGGGAGAAGCAAACATACGTAATTGAATTCCCCTATGCAGAAAAAATTGAACCGATCAATGTTCACTAACGCCTAGTGAACCTTTACAATGCCGATGCAATTGATGTTAGCACAGTTAGGAGATGGGTTCGTCGATTTTGTAGTGGCGACAGAGATGTGAGAAACAAAGTGCGCTTCAGACACTGGTAAAAAGCATCGAGAATGATGGTGACTTGTGAACTTTTTACAGAGTTTTGTTTCTGTACAGCTGAGTATAAAGTCAACATACCGCATGCTAAACATTATTTCCGACAGAAGAAATTCCGAATATCATTTATCTAGTCGTCATTATTTTTTGGAGCACAAAGAGTCGTTTGTTTTTATGGTATGATTGTCGTCTTCGTAGCTCTTTATCCTTTTTTTTAGTTACGAAATAGAATGCATCACTTTTGGAACGACCATTATAAATGTAATTTGTAAAGTTATACTCAAATTTGGCTCACATTTTGACGCATGCTATGCAAACGTAAGTATGATAAATATCATACTGACACTGGTTTTACTAGTGGCGCCATCTATGTCTCAGGTCTGGGAATAGTTGAGTGATGTGTTATTAATCACTGCTTTACCCGGAAGGAAACGTGTCGCATCAACAATAGATAGCAGTTTTAAAAAATAAACAAAATTTTCTGTTTTATTACATATAAATTTTTCATTGACATATTTTTTTTTTGCTTGTGCTTCTAAGACACATACATAAAGTCATTTAATAATTTTAGTGGCGTCGAATTTTGTAATATTTCATACTTAATATGTTTATATATATATATATATATATATATATATATATATATATATATATATATGTATATTGGAATCCAAAACTTAATAATTAATATTTTATCTTTTTATTTTTTATTTTATTTATCTATTTTTATATTTATCTATTTATTGTCATATACTAGTAATAATAGTACCCGTATTATTTTACATTTTTTTTTATTGGGGAAGTGGTAATATCCACTGGCGAGCAATGTATTTAATAGCTGTCCTGTTTTTAAATCGTTGAAACAGCTACATGGCAAGCAGCTGATGATCCCCGTTTTCTATTTACAATTTACGGATTTTGTAGGTGCTAAGTATCCGATAGGTTTAAGTCAATATTTTTTTCCTTCCGGGAATTTAAACTGTATTCTTTATTTTTATTTTTGCATTTTTTTCAATTTAATATATGGATATGTATGCATATATATATATATATATATATATATATATATATATATATATATATATATATATAGATATATATACATATATATGTATATATATATATGTGTGTGTGCGTGTGTGCGTGTGTGTGTGTGTGTGTGTATTATTCAAACTTAACCAGCGTTTGTTTTGGTTCCAAACGTATATAATACGTATTTATTTTATTCAAACTCAATCAGCGCTTCCAAGTAACATAAACAAATCTTAACGTGAATCCCGTGTGATCTAACGTACTGATCTGAGATTTAAAAAACTACCGTAAAAACAACAAACGGACTTTTACTTTCTGATTCTCTCCCCAACAACACCATGTCAAAAAAGAAAGAAAGACATACTGAAGATGAGACTTTGTCTCGAAATATATTTATAAATTTTAACATAATTTTCAAACAAAATAAATGTCTGTTTATTTTTAAATAATGCGTTGTTTTTTGGTTTCAAACGTATATAATAGTATTTATTATATCTGTGTATTTTTAAATATACATATATGTGTGTGTGTGTGTGTGTGTGTCCATGGGGGGAAGTTTATGTTAAAGAACTAAGTAAACTGTTTCAAGGATACAATCTAATGCAAAAAGATATTTACAAATTAATAAATCATATCTCATAACTCCTAGGACATATTAAATGCTTTAAATGAAAAGAAGCTCAATTGTCTACGAGTTACGTAAAACAGATTTTATGTATTTTACGTCAGTTGATTGCAACATTTATGACATAGTATTTTAAATATTTCTCTCATACCTTATAACAAACAAATATGTCAGTGTAAAATGGTTAATCCAAAAATAACCAATGTCATTATGCATAAAAATAGGGCTTGGTAAATATTTACTGAAATGAAAATTTACCGTTACAACTTTCTATTATTATTTATATTCAGTAAGTTTTTAACATTTTTCATCTTTTTCAGGTGTATATTAATACAGTTTAAGTTGAAGATTACTTTTGATGAGATGCCCCATCATTTAGTGAAACGAATTGTAATTGTAAAGCTATTCACATCCGGAAAGTTTGCAAGAGAGATTGCGAATACCTTAATTGTGAACCGAATCTTGGTGTGGAGAGCAGTAAAACGTTTTAAATCGACTGGATTTAAGTGACGAGAAGAAATTCGGTTTTCAACAACGTGTTAATGTCCAAAATTATCGAATATGGCCCTGTATTGGAGATGCTGAATCACGGATGTTTCTCTAAGGAAAGGCGACGTCGTTTTGATTATTTGGGTCGCGATAACAGAGTCTGTAAGGAGTCACCTGCTTTTTGTGGATGATAGTTTTGTATTGAATCAGGAAAATTATCGCAAGACCATTCTTGAATACTTATTGCTACTCTGAACCAAGAGGAATATAGAAAAAGTCGGTAGTTCCAGCAGAATTCAGCTCCTGCTAACGGAGCGAAAAAAAATGTCACGAGAATAGTTTCAGAAGAATGTTTCGGAATCAATTTCAAAGGAATAATGGCCTCCATATATGTAGATCAAAACTTGTTTTATGTACTCCTTATATTATAATTATGGTATCAAGTCTATCTTGGAGAGTAAAGTCTCAGATTCTCAGCATATCACTTTAGAGGCTCTGAAGAAGAGAGACTAAGTGAGGAATGGGTAAAATCCCTACAAAAAAATCATTCGTGACTCGTGTATGGCATTCGTTAAGCTTTTGAAGTAGGTTAATGATGCACGGTGCGGTAACACTGAATAAGGTTTGGAGATTTGGAATCTTATACTATTGTATATACTTTTGCTTGGGTGATCCGTATTGTTTAATTTATTTAATAATTATAGGAAAAAACAATTTGTAACGATAATTAGTGGACACCCTGCAGAGCAAGTTGATTGAAACCATAGTAAAAATGAGGAACCACAGAATTAAAAAGCAACAAAAATCAACAACAACAAAAAAGCAAATAATGTTCAAGACGGTATGGCGATAAAAGCACTGAAATTAGGCGACGGAAAAGAAAGGTACAAAATAAAGACATGATAGCTTGACACATAAAAATAAAAAGACAGGACATGCAGACGAATAAGTAGTTCGACGAAGGCAAATGCATGTATTTAGATCGATATAAACAATATGATACAGATAGACGGAGAATGAATTAAATATATCAATATATACACAAAGGCATATGTATGTATATATATATATATATGTGTGTGGGTGGGTGTCTATATATATATATATATATATATATATATATATATATAATTTTCAGAATGTGAGAGATTGTATATAATAAATTCCACACCCAAACAAGAGGCTCGGGTTTCAAATCCTGAGTTTGAATGTGTCTAACTGATGAGCCCAAATGAGGGCGAAACTCGAGTCTTGGACTTTCGGTTCGTTGACTGCGATGGCTTTCGTGGGCTGCGACGTTGTTTGGCTGTGGAATTTATTATATACAATCTCTTACATTCTGAAAATCCTATCATAAGTTTCTCGCTTGGTTAGCATTGCTGGATGACATCGTCCTTTCGAGTTAAAACTCCTACTTGTGAGACGTCGACTTGGGGTTATTAGCTGGTTGGATGACCGCGTCCCTTGTTGAGACAAAGTAGGTTCATTTCACAGTCGGATTTCGACACGGTTTGCTTGATCTGTGTTGGTTAATAGAAATTCTTGTGTGCGGGGCGTTTGCTGAGTTGGTAGAGTGCTTGCCTCGCATGCAAGAGGCTCGGGTTCCGAATCCTCGTTCGGATGTGTCTAACTGATGAGCCCAAATGAGGGCGAAACTCGAGTCTTGGACTTCCGGTTCGTTGACTGTCATGGCTCTTGTGGGCTGCGACGTTGTTTGGCTGTGGAATTTATTATATATATATATATATATATATATATATACAAGAAGCGTGCAATAAGTAATGCCCCTGGCCCACTTTCAGTTGTCTGATCTAGCTGAAATTTTGTAGGTGCAATTACTTATATCTCTACGGGTTATGTGGCAAATTACAGCTCTAAACTATTTGTGGTTTTTGTTTTACAGGCGTTTGAACAGAGTCAGGTCTGAAAACTGTTGAATGTCGATCATTGATCCGGTTTTTGTATTTGAAAGGACGCACACCACAGAAGAATGTTGATGAAATGAAATAAACTTATGGTGATAATACCCCATTATATGACCTTGTAAAACGCTGGCATCGTGAATTCAAACATGGCTGGAAGTCTGTAAAAACAGCATTCAAACCTGTTCGCCCCCCTCCTGCCATTGATGAGGCATTTTGGAAGATCGGCGCATAACTATTCGTCAAATAGCCCAAGATGTCAAGATTAATACAGGGTCTGTGGAAACTATCATTCATGACCATTTGCGTATGCATAAGGTGTCTGCCAGATGGATTCCCAGGTTGCTCACACCATTCCAAAAGCGAGAACGCGCCGAGTGCTCGAGGATGAATTTGGAGATGTGCCAAGAAGGTGAGTCAAATGTTTTCAAAAGACTGATTACACAGGATGAAACCTAGGTCCATCACTATGATCCAGAGACCAAAGTCCAGTCAATGTAGTGGGAGCACTTTGACTTACCACATCCAAAGAAGGTAAGGGTCATGCTCACAGTCATCTGGGACCAGGAAAGAGTAGTGATGACAGATTTCCTGGCAAAGGGTACCGCAATTACAGGAGCCTATTATGCTTCACTTTTGAGGAAATTAATGGAAGCTATCAAAATCAAGAGGCGGGGCAATATCAGCAAAGGTACCCTCCTCCTGCAGGACAACGCTCCGGTCCACAACTGGCATGTCGCCAGATCAGAAGCACGGGCGTGTGGTTATGAAATACTCCCCCATCCTGCCTACTCTCCTGACCTTGCACCCTCTGACTTTCACCTCTTCCCAGCCATGAAGTTGTTTTGGAAAGGAAAGCGTTTCCCAGATGATACAGCCTTGATTTCTGAGGTCACGTCGTCGTTGGAGGACCAACCTGGAGTTTTCTACAAAACGGAGCTGCATCAAACGATGGGAGAAATGCATAACTCTGGGTGATTCCTATGTAGAGATAGGCTAATAACTGTGCCAATTTTCGTTGCTCTGCTGCTATGAGAAGTGGGTCAGGGGCATTACTTATTACACACCCCTCGTATATATATATATATATATATATATATATATATATATATATATATATATATATATATATAGGGGCATTATTATTACACGCCTCTCGTACATATATATATATATATATATATATATATATATATATATATATATATATGTACGAGGGGCATGTAATAAGTAATGCCACTTCCTTCATCCAGCATGCTTTTAATCGACGTGTTATGCACACCATTTGAAAAGGGAAAAATTTTCCGAAATTAATAATGGAATACGTCGCATAAAATTACAAGTAAGACATTTTACCACACAACTGAATATATATATATATATATATATATATATATATATATATAATATATATATATATGTATGTACTTATTGATTTGTAAATCGCCACTTGTTCTCGTCTCCTCTTACCAACAGCGACTATAATTCATTCCTCGCATTGTGACAGCCTTCTAAATCTCTTTTACACACACACACACACACACACACACACACACACACACACACACACACACACACACACACACACACACACACATATATATATATAAGTATATATAATATAAGTATATACACGCACATATATATGCATATATATATATATATATACATATATATAAATATGTTTATCTGCGTTGATCTCCATCTTGTTCAAGTAATCTGTGATAAGGATGGATTACCTTTGGAACAAACTTCGTGCAAACATTCTTCCGCATCTTTTATTCCTCGCGAATAATTGTGTATGCGAATAATTGTGTGTACAATTCCAACACTAACATCAAATTGTGCACTCATTGTCCTCTATAGATGCACGATGGTTCTGGCCCATGAAATTCTGTATTTGGCCAATCAACTCGGGTGTTTTGATATTTTATTCCCTTCACACCTTTCATTATTTCTCGTCGACTTTGACTCTCTTATGCCACTCCAAAATGATGCTCGATTCAGGCAAGAGTGCACAAAAGCAGTCTGAAGCATTCCATCCTTTCTATTTTATTGCATATTGTACATCTAAGGTGTCTTCACGTTCAGATTGCATTTTTGAAATTCATCGTGGTGACAATCAGGCTTCAGTAGAATGTATTCAAATTCTTGCTGTATTTATTTATTTGAACCTGAAATCATAAAAATTGGCCAGTCATATAACATGTATAGCAATAACATACTAAATTTTCAAGAGTCTAAAACAATATTAAATGTCAGTGAAGAAGTCTGGAAACTTATTGAAGGAACCTCGTACATATACATACATGAACATATACCTATATATATATATATACATATATAGTCATATATATACACGTATACATACATATATATATATATACATGTATATATGTATACGTGTACACACACATACATATATAAATACACACACACACACACATATATATTTGTGTGTGTATTAGATTGCTCGTAATTCCTAATGGTTAAAACTAAAACATAAAAGACGATAGTTGTAATCACATCACAATTCACCCTAATGTCTGATTTTTTAATAAATTTAATTTCGTGAAAAAGTTATAAATTGGACAAATTAATAAGAAATTCACAGAGAATATTAACGTTAATTTTATATAAAGAGTAATTAAACAATTCAGAAAATTGGGAAAATACAAAAGAAGCCTTATCAAACTAAGACTCCACGTTATTTACTAATATTTGTCATAATATATATATATATATATATATATATATATATATATATATATACCCAACAAAGGATTTTGTTTTAAAAATAGGCAGTTTCCCGTCATGGAACCCCTTTTTTCTGCCTTTAAAGAATGCAAAACTAATCTCGAAATTTAGTGGATTATGTACTTTTCTTTTCCTTACACAACGTTTCTCAAACAAGTAATATTGTTCGGTATTTTTTGCTATATTGTGATTTTCATGTTAGATGATTGCATATCCGCTTATCTATGTAAAACATTCGCAAAAACTCGTCTCTACAACCACTGTCAATAATTTTCATTTGTCCTTCTGAGTAAATAAAACTAAGCAGAATTTCCGCGAGCAAAGTTTCTTTTCCTAAAACTACTTCTCTGTATAATACAATCCCTCAGGGCTGCTTCCTAACTGACTTCAACCTAGTCTTTTCCAGTCAAATATAAACAAAATCTTTTGCGTCCTCCTCTTAAATATTCTGCCCAATGTAAATAGTCGTTAGCAATTATCAAGGTATTGTCTCATCGTCAACCTGAAAATGTTATCCTCAAGTAGCATTTGCACCTTGGTAATCACTCACTCGTTATTAAATAAACTCATTACTTTGTATATTTACCTAGTTTTTCCATTATGTTTTTTGTTTTGTTTTATTGGTTCACAATTTAACATCTTTTTTCATTACTCTCTCTCTTTTAGTATCTCTCTGACACTCCGTATCTCACACGCTCTCTTTCTCCCTCCCCTCTCTCTTTTTCACTATTACTTGTTTTCTTTTTCTGTCTTTTTTTCTACAACCTCCTCCTCCTCCTCTCTCTCTTTTCATCCTTGTCTGCCCATCATATCTTAGTTTCTTACCTTTTGGCCTCCGCACTTCCTGTTTTTAAAGAAGAGGCATTGCGATTCTGTCTCTGCTCTATCATTAATTTTATGGTAAGTGCTTGGCTGAGCTCCAATCTCTGACCCCCTCCTTCCTGGAAAACGTTCCCAACAAATACTCGTCGAGCTCCACAATCGTCAACAAATCCATTTACTCCCTATCGTGCCTGAAACTGAACGAAAATGAGCAGAAAATTCCATGAACAGAGTTTCTTTCTTAAAATTGTCCGTCTGTGAAAAACAATACCATGGGGTTGCATCTCGACTTGCTATAACATAGTCATTTTACAATTTTAATGTGAATAATTTCTGTTGAACCATCCTCTTAAATAATATCACCCTACCCAAGTTTGATCATTATTGATCGTGTTGTCTCACCATCTACCTAACACATAACCCTTATCCTAGAATGGCCTCCGGACATTGATAAGCTGTGACTTCCCCAAGTAAAAAAATAAAAACTGATTTTATCTTTCCTTCCTTCTTCAGCTGGCAGCGTCACACGACAGTAATACAACATATTTTGTGTACGTGTTAATAAATTGAAACGCATAACCGTATATGTATGAATAATCTGAATAAAACACCGATTTACACAGAAGCATACACGCAAGCACATGCACATGTGCGCATAAATGTTCACATACAAATCCGGAGCATGACACCATTCAACCTTTGCATTCCCACAAGTAAGATTTTCTTTCCCACTCCCGCACTTTAGAGAGGTAATGTATTTCCCACCGCTGTTCGCCCGTTTATATAGATTGAATATAAGATATGAGAAATAAACGAATAAATAAACAGAATCTGTTATGAGTCAATGCATTTCTATCCCGTTTCATTGCCACCGGCGACGTCAGATGAAGATGCCATCTGGAGAGACACCTCTCCTGCCATCACTCTTTGCAATTTCTTCCTCCGCAACCACAGCCGTATTCGTCCATCGAAACGAAGATCCTATATCCTAGCCATAAATATACTGCAATGATTTCTTCGACACAAAATGCTTATGCATAAATGAAACCACAGATACTTGACAAAAAAGGTTCGTCTGTTTTATGTACGCGTTTATAATTCGTTGTTCTCGATAACATATCGAAGCATTGAGGTGACAGACCGCAAATCTGTCACTGTTTATACTAGCATTAATGCATACACCTGGAGAGGGTATTTGTTTAGAGCACTTTATTACCAAATAGTAACTCATCTAAAAGTTTTCCAGACTTAACAATGCTTAACTCTGGTGGCCGACTGATACATGTTAGTTAACTTGATTAATACCTCGATGAAGGGGGTATTTTTAGAGTTAAAAGTAACTATAGAAAATAGAGGTCGATATGTTTTATTAAAAGACATCTAACACTCGATTTACACCTATTTTGTCCTGTGGTCTTCAGATTTCATGAGCGACGTTTCTGACAAAGGGAGAAAAATTTCTGTTCCTCACATTGTTGTTTTTTGTGGTGATTTCTAGTCGTCCCATGAGGAATATAATCGTTATTTCTCGGGTCTACTGTTGTTTAGATTCGTGTTTAGACTTTATAAGCCTCTCATATTATTCATCATTATTCAACTGTTAATAGATCTATCTCTTATCCCCCTGTTTTTCGCTTTATCAACGGTGCTTCCTCCTTCTTCTTCTTCTTCTTCTTCTTCTTCTTATTATTATTATTAGTAGTAGTAGTAGTAATACTACATGGAAGCAAGAAAACTTAAACTATAATTATGACAATTTCGAGAAAATTGCTTATCAAACTTTAAATGTAACATTCGCGGAAGATGCTATGTCAAATTTAAATGTGACAGACTACCAGAAAGTCATATCAGACTTAGGCATTAAGATGTCAAACTAAAACATACAAAACCGCCGAAAATTTAATGTCAAATTAAGCTTGATGGACCGCGAAAATAGTTTATAATCTTAAGCTTGATAGACTGAGGAAAATTCTGAACAAACGTAAGTGTGACAGACCACAAAAAGTTAATTTAAAACTCAAGTGCAAAATACCGACTTACAATGAAAATATTGTCTTATGAAGAAGTCTCACAGTAATGTGAACAGATAACTTGCTTCTTAACTCCCTACTCTAAGACTCTACGTTATCAAGGTCAGTAATTCACAATAAACTCTTACGTTATCGTTTGAATATGTGTATTTCGGGTGAATACGAGTAAAAAATAAGGCCGTTAACCTTTCAAAAAAGGTCGTTTAAAAGATGCATTTCAGGACGTTTTGTCATCGGTTTTCCTTCCTGTATATACAAATACAAGCACGATTTTATGAATACGTTTCTGGTGATTAAGACAGAATCCCAACGTCCTGTTTCTCCTGTATTAATAAAACATGGATGCGTCTTCTCAAACTGTTTCTTATCAATCTTACGAGTTAACAGAAATAATATTTCAAACTTAAAAGCCGATTAGATGACAGAATGTTATATAAAAAGGCTTGTGTGAATCGAAAAATACTATTTTAATTTCAAGCGTGACTAATCAATGAAAAAATAGAGTTACTCCTAGAAACTTAGACGTGAAAATGTTATTGAACACTTATGGGTGATATGGTAACGCACCGACTAATAGGACAGAAATACTTATAAAAATGTTTGTGAATATTTAAAAAAAAATGATTTTGAAAAGTCATGCTTGGGGCCTTTGTGGTACTACGAGTGCGGGAAAGTGCAGAAAGGGGATCAAAGGTATAGCCAGTGATATTAGTAGATAGACAATCAGGAGGAAGTTGTTCACTAACGTACACAAAATACTTTTTAAAAAACAGGGCGGTTAATAAAGGCGTTGCCATGACTGGTACAGAGGACCAGATGGATTTCAATATATTTAGTTATTTTACGGACACTTTTAGAAGTGAGAGTGAATTTTGCGGCAATTTACAAGTTTACAACATCCGCGCCACTTCCACTTAAATATTTTTTATCCTGATATAAATGAACACGAGTCTTAAGTAGGGGACAGTGGACGACAGTTGGCGGTCCGGAGATCTCCCGAGAGAAACCGAAGAGACTGGACTCAAAGCAAGACGAGAGTAGATTGGGCCGAAAAAAAAGTCACTGAGGACTAACGCCACCAGACAACTAGCGACGGACAGCATTTGAGCTTCCCTTTTTCTACGCTACGTGACGGTACCACACACACACACACACACACACACACACACACACACACACACACACCCACACACGCACACGCACACACACAGAAATTAACTGATTTATATCAAGTACTTGTCTTGTGTTGCTTTATCGTAGCCCGACCACGATAATCATCAGGTCATAGCTTCAACATTATATTTTTGCTATCTTTTGACCTTAAAGAATTATCATGTTACGGTCTCTATATCGCAAACCTAGGGAAAAGTAGATTGAAAGGCAAGCTATTCCACTTATCTCTTCGCGTCGCTGAAATGGTTCATTGGAAAGGCAAACACTGCTGCATGTTATTTCAATGGCCCACAGGAATTACGACAACGTTACTACATATAACCATGAACTGTCCTGGAAATGCCACATCCAGGTCTGTCCTCATGGTTGACCCCAATGCCTCTCATGTTCGTTGGGTAAGGCAAGGGGAATTTGCGATTAGTCCTTTCTTCGCCATATTAATGTTTAACAAACTCACCAATATTTGTCTATGGTGTGCCATATCAATTCTGTGCGCCCTATCCTCATTCAAACCGAGCAACACTAAGTAAATAATGGCGATTGTGCGTATGTAATCGGATAGCAGAATTTTATTTATATCTCTGAAGGCAAATTTACCAAATCGGTGCTTTGACTGCAAATGTAGTTTGACGGCATTCTAATCTACAGAGTTCCACTAACATACAACGCAGTACATACAATACTATAACTAGTTTAAAGTACATAACCGCCATGTTTGTTGAATGTAACTTGCATTCTTCGGACTACTGTTTTTACTTTGAGTGTCAGTTTCACAACGTTTCGGTCGATGTAATCTCCGACCTTTTTTAGGTGTCTTGTCGAACTCGGGAATGTTTCTGTCGAACGCACGAATCCAGACGGACTTTTGCACGGAGATTTATTTACTTCATAGGGGACTATATTGAATCCTGGCTGACGGAGCGATGGCATGCTACCTCGTGAAGTAATTATCAAAGTGTTGTGCAATTGGGTACCAACCAGGAGTCTGTTGTATAATGTGTACCATAGTACCATAAGTAGTATAGTAGGGTACCATATCACACAGTTATATGTACTTGTGACGAAGGATTCATCATTATGTGTGCACGTGTCGCTAAATGCTTATGGTGATTCTTCAGTATCTGAACCATAAGTTGTGTTGTTGTGGTCTATTTATGTTCCAATGCTATGATTGTTTAAATGTTCATATGTGTGAGTGTGTCTTTCTGTGATGCATGTATTTTGGACATACATTTTTTATGCATCGTTCATCCTGCCAACTAGAATTCATCTTGTTCTTGGAGGAGAGGCTGAAACCTGTTTTAACGAATGCACATTCAATCCAAAAACGCTGATTGTATTTTGTATAGTTTTTATTCACTTTCCAGGTGTCGATTGCAGAAGAATGGAAAGTAAATATCTTTGCCTGCGTGGTTAATTCTAGGTCTCCGTTCTAAGACACGTCAGCTCTCTCCCCGATGAAGAGGGTTACGACCTGTTGAACCGTCTGCCCTGCTTAACGTCCAATTTCCAACTTCCATGATCTCCAGCTAACCTTATCCACGTAACTCACACATTGATCCTGCCATATCATTTAAAACTCGGTTTAAGGAAACGAAGAGATGGAGAATTCTTAGAAGTGAAAAAAAAAAGATTAAGGAGTCATGCAAGAAGAATACTTTAAATAGATATTTCGACACGAATGCACTTCATCAAACCGGAAGTATTTTTGTTTTTATTTTCGAGAGAGCTACACAAGAGAGGCGACAATACAAAACTTATGATATTTAGACTTTTAAGACTTATTGTATTGAAACCATTTCATTTTTTTTCCAAAATATAACATTTTTTTGCAAAGTAAAAAAATCTAAAAAAATTTAGACTATTCAAAGCAACAGTTGTATTTGACAGCTGAATAATTGCGTTTTCTTAAAAGTTATATAAAAATACATTCGATAATATTCTAAGCTAAAGATATTTTATTTTATAAAAATAATATTTATATTTAACTTAATTATTTTGAGATATAAAATATCACCTATTATTAGTAATATTAAAAGAGATAATAATTTGAAATGGTACGTATGGTTTAAATTTTTGACAATTTACTAAAATTCAATTCCATAATTCCGTAAATAATATTTTATGCTGTATTACTTTGTTTTTACTAAATTTGGTTAAATTTATGAAAAGAAAAATTAGTGTGAAAAACCATTTAATTCTGGATGTTTCTTCTTTGTCCTAGTATAAGTCTTCTGCAAATTGCAAAAACAAAAACACTTCAGATAGCTAAAGTAAACTTTTGCCGAAATTATGAAAATATTTATTCGCATAACGTTAAACAATATGACATATACTTTTCTACGCATACGCCTGTTTGTTTTAGACGATAAAAGACATCGAAACTTACGTTTGCTGTTTATGTATTGTTAATATCTTTTAAACTTGCGTTAGTCCCATGGGGTGTTTTGCCACCCTAATTTTGCTAAAGTGCTCATAATTCCTAGTTTACAACTGATTTATTTTTCTCCCTCCCGTAACTCTTTTGGCAGTGAGGTTATAGTACACGTAGTATGGCGCAGCTCTACCTTAGTTTTCCTTGGGGGTGAATCAGATTGAAAGGTAATGCTTATGTAATGAACTCATGCTCGGTTTTCTAGGTTTTGTATTCATTCTAAATATTTAAAAATAACACAAACTGGTGTATCCTGTGGCTATTTTATAATAAATGTGATCTAAATCTTAAATTTTACATTTTCCTACAAGTTACAAGTGATCCAAACTGTTCAACGGGAATTGTAAATATATCCTGAACCAGCAGGTAACTATATTTTACGAAATAATAACACTTTAAACATTTTCGTATTGAGGTGTATAAACACTCCATGGTACTAAGCATGTTTGGAACACCTGGGTGGTTAATGCGGGTTAAAAATGCAGAAAATTATGAAGAAAAAAAAAATGAACACAAATACTAAAATAAATAAAGAGAAAAAGAATTGAAATCGACGAATACATTATGAATTCTACAGATGTACCGCTCCACCGTACTGTATACTGATACCCTATGGCTGACTGGGATAGCTTCCGTACATTCATATCTGATCTACCTCTCCATTCCATGTTTAAAAAGGAAGTGTCTTCTATAGTATCAGACCTGACCAAATGGTTACTTGTTGGCATAGACCAATTCATACCATCCAAAAAATTCCAACAAAAACCTAACAGCCAGCCATGGTTCTCCCCAGAGTGTGCTGCTGCTATCGCGCACAGAAATCACTTTTTCCATAGCTACCAACGTAATAGATGCACTGAGACTAAAGCTGATTTCAGGACTGCCAGCAACCACTGTAAAAGAGTAATAAAAAATGCTAGAGAGCTATATGCCCAGTCTGTTAAATCCAAGGTAGCTGATCAGCGGCTTGGTTTCCACCAGTTTTGGCAAATAACAAATAGGATCTGGAACAGAAGTGTGCGTTCTATCCCAACCATTATCAATGGACCAGAGGTCATCTCGTCAGCGTCAGACAAGGCCAAACTAATTGCAAAGAACTTTGCAGCTAATTCTACCCTATGTGACGAAGGCCATCAACTCCCCGTATTTCCTCCTACAACACACACCACGCTAGGTAACATACAAATATCTGTGCGTGAGGTCGCCAAGCTAATCAAGAACCTTGATTCCAGTAAAGCAATTGGCCCTGACGGCATTCTAATTATAGTATTAAAAAATCTACAACCAGAAATTGCCCCTATACTTACCAAACTGTTTAAACGTTGCCTTAAGGAGAAGTGTTTTCCAACACCCTGGAAAACCTCATCAGTATGCCCTGTATTTAAGAATTCAAGTGATACGTCATCTCCCTCTCAATACAGACCAATAAATCGCCTGTGTGCCATGAGTAATTTGCTGGAATCTATATTAAATAGAGAAATAGTCAACCACCTCAGCAGAAATAACCTTCTTATTGATACGCAATATGGCTTCCGTTCTGCTAGATCTACAGCTGACGTGCTAACAGTTATATCACATAGAATTAGCGAACCTCTCGACAAAGGCTTCATTTTTAGGGCAATTGCTCTTGACATATCAAAGGCCTTCGATAAGGTATGGCATAAAGGTCCACTTCACAAGATTTCCAGCTACGGTATAACTGGAAATGTTTCCTCTATCATTAAATCATTTCTCTCTGATAGGCTCATAAGAGTAGTGGTTGATGGGCAGAAATCAGAGGTCCACAGTATTAATGCTGGAGTCCCTCAGGTGTCCATCCTGGGCCCAACTCTCTCCTTGATCTACATCAATGATCTCCCAAAACACATACTAAAATCATTCGTTGATATCTATGCTGATGACACAACTATCTATGGCAACATATCAAAGGCCGTAAATGGCAACGATCACTCTGATTCTCTCTCCTCAGATCTTGGGCGCGTGGTTCAGTGGGGGCAAGAGGTGGCTGGTTACCTTTAATGCATCTAAGACCAAGCTCCTATCATTAAATCATAAACGCTCTGATCCCCATCTGGCATCGATTGAAATGAATGGCTCTCGTCTAGGGGAGGCCCCATGTTTTGATAAGCTTCTGGGTTTGACCTTTACTCCTGATCTGAAATGGAACACATACATCAAGTCTTTGGCCAAGGTCGCTGGGAAAATGGTGGTATCCTTCTACCGCTCCAGAAGATATCTCACTACTGATGCAATTCTCTATCTATATAAAAGCCAAGTACGTCCAAGGATGGAGTACTGCTGCCACATCTGGGCAGGAGCTGCTAAAAACAGTCTATCCTGCCTTGACAGAGTACAAAATAGACTTCGTGGCTTGGTGGGGGATGACCTTTTCTCTTGCCTGCAACCTCTCTTCCACAGAAGAGACGCCGCGAGCCTGTCTCTCTTTTATCGTTATTTCCATGGCAAGTGTTCATCTGAGTTCCATTCTCTGGTCCCCCCCCCGCCAATCTTTTACAAAAATCACCCGACTAGCTGAAACCACTGTCAATAATTTTTCCCACTCTTTATCCGTGCCTAAATCAAAACGTAGATTCCATGAGCAAAGCTTCTTTCTCAGAACTGCACGGCTGTGGAACTCTCTGTCGCTTGCCTGTTACCCCCCCCCCCCGAATTCAACTTGGATGTCTTCAAGTCCAACACAAACAAATTCCTGATGAACCGCCTTCTTAAGTATCAAATCCCCAATACTAACTATTATTACGATACTATCCCACTGATTAGTGTACACACAATAACCCTTATCCCCGAGTTGCCCTGGGCCTTGATAAGCGGTGACCCCCCTGTAAAAAATGAATAAGTGGAACTTGGTAACTATAATAGAGTAAAGAAAACGATTGAAGCTTTGTTTTATATTTTTGTTGTTTGATGCTTTTAATTTCAGTCACGCTAAGTTTATTTGATTTGCTTATTTCGTACATGACAGCATTTTCTTTTTACTTTTGGCAAGCCTCTTATCAAGCCCACCAACCACTGCAGTATACAGTTTAAAGTAATCAGGCGATTATCAACTGAAATTAATCAATGTTATGAGCAAAGTTTGATACTTATGGAACGGTCCGCGATAAGTCCTTGTTGGCGTTCGGTTCGAAGATGACTAAGTCGTAGTTTGCAGGAAAGCAGTTCTGCAATAATTATTTCCACAGAAAGGAAACCCTGGCCAATAACTATTTATGGGAATTACACTTAAAGCTAGAGATATGGAGGAGGAATAACTTTTTCTCTTGCAATGACACGAGAACTTCCCATTGATGTTTTATGTAGAATAATGAGAAATTTGAGCTCAGTTAAGTATCTTCCAAGGAAATAATAATGAATAAAAGAAACAAGCAATGCCTCTTCAGTGAGAACAGAATTGTAAGGAAAGGACGAGATTACCCTCACTAGATTTCGGAGTTGACTTGGAACTTTGTGTAGACAACTGAAACTTCTCATAGTGGCACTCTCTAAGATGTGGCAACGATATTCCATCTTAAGACGTACCTGACTTTTAGAATATGTCAAAGATCGTAGTTGGAGGCAGGTAATTTATGGAGAGGTAGAATGATTCAGTCATTTTTTTAGTGATCATAGCAACGTGTATAATGTTTGTCTGTCAAAGTTAAAGAAATGGATAATGTAAATTCATGCATAGAAAATGTGCGCAAAGAGAACGCAAAGTGTATAGCTAGCTATTTTGCGAGGCAATGCTGAAAGAGGATAGACGGGTAAACGACTGTGCTGAAAAAGATCCTATTAGTATATGTTATCAAGAGAAGTAAAAAAGGGTAAAATAATTCTGGCAACACTTGTTCTTGTTTATTGAAGGAAAAAATGATTTGTTTTTATTCGCTGATATTTGTATTTGTTTAAATTTAATTAAATTGTTTAAATTAAATTATTTGGTTTTAATTGTTAAAATTAAAATTTGACTTTACAAAGAAAGATGACGAATACTACACGACTTTCCGATCGTAGTTAATGAGCACTGCGGTTATTGTCGCGGTTGAATGACATAGATTTATGAAGAAAAAAAGTATTAAATACAGATGTTGAAATAATAAACAATTACATGGTCTTTAACAATCTCGAAAATGAACCAGATTTAATACTCCAGCATATCACAAATGGACAACCAAAAGTTGATTTGTGTGCGTCAACATTCAAACAATATTTAACAGAGTGATGTGTCATATGACAGCAAAAACCACAACAAAGAAGAAAATTCGCAGAACAGCTAAATTTGATCAGTTGCAGATAGTTGTGTTAGATATTTCTAGTCGACAATTGTTATGATCGTTGTAATATTAAAAAAAAATAGAATGTTACCATAGCAAAATAAATATTTACAGAGAAAATTGTTTATGTTAGCACGTGTTAAGTTTAAAGAATATTAAAAATAGCAACAAATTAAAAATTGACCTCTAGAGTCTGACGTAATCTTACGTAGAGATCATTTTAAAGTGACGAGAAATTAGGTAGAGGTTTTTGGAAAAAAGACACGTATGACTTGAGCAGTAAAGAATCGGGAGTGGAAGAGAGAGCTTATCGAGTCAGACGGTGATGACCCCAAGTAGATGTGATCAAAACGCGTTAGTCGAGGACCAGCGGTAGCTTTCCAATGAGAAACATCTGTAATAAATGCTGCTGAAAAAACGACCCGAGATTTGTTGATTCATTGGGATGAATCTTCTTTGCAGATTTTTTTCCGGCAGACAAGATCAAGAAAGAAACAGATAGTTTCTCCGATTGACGCGATGTTAGAACCTCAGAGATCTGTTATTTGTTCGGTTTTGTTACATGTCTGTTGTTAAACTGTATCTGCTGTCGTAAGTTTTATGCCACTAGACAATACTCGAGTTAGACACACGTACATAATATACGCCCTTCATATTATACAGAACCAATATTACATCCCCCTCCAGAACATGAAGAATATTTGATAATATTACAGCTGCAGTAGTACAAAGAGTATCCGTATAAAATGAAAAAAGAAAGTGTTTCAAGTACGATAACATGGGACACAAAATACACATTACAAAGCAAAAACTAAAGTTAAAAAAGTTCTATTAGAATCGTTACATGCGAAATATAAGGAAGGTTATTCAAGTAAAAAAAATATGCAATAGAATTAGTAAAATGCAACTTGAGTCAAGTTTCAAGTTGTCAATTATAAATCTTCAAACATTTGAAAGCCGAATTTATTGGGGACTAAAAAAGTAACCAAATCCTTCACTGGAGAACAAGTAAAATTCGAGGGCAAACTAATACTATAGCTGGGCAGATTGCTGAAACAATCTTTCACTTGGTTTTTGTATCGCTAAGTGAAAGATTCTTATAGAATATTGAGATAACCTGCCACACTACGAGAGCTGTTCCAAAAGTAATTCCTCCCATTTTTATTCCGCCCGAATAGATCAGAGTGGATTCGGACGGGTGTCAGAAGCAGAGATACGTCATTGAATTCCTGGAAAAAAAATGCATAGAGAATGGTTGTGCTTATGTAAAAAAATAAATTCTGGAGCACAAATTGTCGCTCATTTTAACAATACCATTTCCGTCTTTGTAGCTCTTCAACTTTTTAAATTTTAAATATAGGATCTTTACTGCTGCAATGATCCCCATATGACAACGCGCGCTACCGAAGCCTACGCTCAGTCATTGTTCACCGCTGGCAATAGTACATTGGAAATGCTAGTGTAGAAACATAAGTTCTGGAGCACAATTAGTCTCTCGTTTAATGGTACTACGTCCGTCTTCGTAGTCATTTACCTTGTTGAGCGAAAATATATAGGATATTTACATGTGGAATGACACTCGTGAATTTAATTGCACTAGAAAAAGCTTTAAAATGAAAAATCTTTCTGATGAATAATTCAAGTGGTATTTTGGACACGGATTAATTGGAATATTATGTAAATTGATATACAAGTCAATATGGGATATGGCAAGTTGTTTTTGCCTGCATTCCGCTGAAAGAAAATCAAGGATATAGAAAAAGATAGTTAAAAAATCAGACCGAGTGCCAGCAAGCTGTAAGATATTGCCAGCTCTAGAAATGTATTGACTCGATAAAGTTCCCTTAATTTTGCGAACTGTTACAGAGTGTTAATATTTGTGAGCATCTATTGAGGTATTAATAAAAAAAGAGCAAAATGAAAAAGATGGCGTTAATATATATATATATATATATATATATATATATATATATATATATATATATATATATATAATGTACTATTATATAAAAGAAGCTTTGTGCGTGTGAGTTCGTTCTCTACGAACTCAGAAACAGCTGAGCCAATTTTTTAAAATTCCACCCGAAGGTAATTGATGTGTCTGAGAGAGTTCTTTCGTAGGGTTTGCATCGGAATGCATCTGATAAGTACTGAAAATCAATAATCGAAAAAAAAACCGATTAAAGAAGGAAGTCCTATTTTAATCAAAGTTAACATATCTATACAACCTAAGGTCACAAGTGCATTTGTGACGTTTTATCACTTTAATTTAAGTGACTATATAAAAACAATTTTATGATATCAACAACTATCTAGAGCAAGTAATCAATCGATTTGATTTGAAATAAAATGAGCAATTTCAACGATTTCGATGACAATAAAAATATGGGGATGGAACATTTGTTGCTAATCATTCAATTCCGTACAACGTCGTCACCCTGCTAGTATATGCATACTCATTTCAAGATGAAACCGTAATTTATGAACTCCATCAAATTAATCAAAAATAAAATGCTATTGACTCTACACGAGACAAGGCTAAAATGATTGCGTGGCGGGGGTCTGTTGTGATGTTAATCTAACTATTTCGAGTTTAGATCGATTATCCAGAGACTATGAATAGAATTTCAAATAAGTGTCATTGCAGTTTGTTAGTGACAGTCATAGTCACAGTACCGGACGGAAACTTTCCTCAGCATACTATTGCATTACTTGTGTAAATACACTCTTTGTAAATATACTCCTGCGTTGTCTTACTTGTTACCGGCCCTTTACGATCACAACAATTTTTTAAGCTGGTTCGGGATCAATAATGATTTAGAAAGATTTTTCAAACATTAACTCTGAAAGTGATAAATTATACCAACCTTTACTTCATCATAAGATTTGCAACAAAAAAAAAAAATGTTGTTTTGTATGTACATTTTTGCGTCAATTTTAATAATAAATTACATTTATTGTTATTTAGGACGGCGAGGTTGAATCCAAAACGATTTATAATATTCAATACTGATGAGAATCATAGTTATTTTACTATCGATGTCTTCATCTCAAATTTAAAACAAACGAGTATTAGTAATTGTTCTCTGTATTCCTTGACATATTTTTACCAAGCATTTTTTTTTCAGTGGAATAATTAAGAAAAACGATATGCGAACGTTTCGCATTTCTCTAATTGGCACCGAATTCTACTCACCAATTTTGAAACCCTGTGTTCTATCAATTGTGTCGTTTTAATTGTTGTCAATCAGTTTTAAGCGAGTAACAAGTGCTGAGTTACTCTTTTGCGCGGACATCACCATCGTCTCGTAACGAAGATCAGAAGTATCAACTTTTATTGAGTCCGTTAACAAATCTGTGGCTTCAAACGTTGGCAGCCATATTGACGGCAAGAACACATGAGCATCACGTGGAATAAGTGCCGATCCAGGAAAATCGTTCAGGTCCGACACACACGTAAGTCAATGTAGAAAGCAGAAGATTATATCGTTAACATGAAACCCTTAAATTTGTTATTAATATATGCTTGATCTTCTCTTTTGTCTACTGTGAACAACGATTGTTTCATTCTAACATAAAATAATACAGGGCCTTTTAGAATGACTTGCGGCATAATCTACGTTTCATCAGTGTTGAAGGCTTATTAATGCAGTAAACATTTCCTCATATACACAATCAAATATTGTTTAAGATCAGTATGTTATAATTTTTCCCTCAGAGATAAAAGAGACCAAGGGAATTGAGAGTATAAGAGACACAGGGAGCGGTAATGTAATTTGAAAATCTGGATATTTAGGTACCCTCATACCGAACCATAGAATTTGCACCCGTATGCCTAACACAATCGAACGTTGCTTTTATAATCATAACTTTTGTACAACGTATAAGAACAGTAACAAATAAAAAATACCGAGCGTGCGAAATAATGACAACTAGAAAATAATGTTTTGTTTAAAATATCGACGCCTTAAGACAACGTTCCTATGTAGCAACCATTTTTAATGTGCATTATATATATATATATATATATATATATATATATATATATATATATATATATATATATATATATATATATATATATACACACACACACAGGTTGGCGAAATCCAACGTAGATTTTAGAACGGACTCAATAGACAGAAAAGAGATTTAAAAAATAGCAATTCTATAAATGCATTATTCTCTCATTCATTGCAGCATAATCATGCTTTTGACTTCAAACAAGAAAAAATAGTAAAATTTATATCAAATAAACCGCGACAGAGACTTCTTGAATCAGCACTTATCGCAAATTTAACCACAATAAAACAACGTATTAGTTTCTATAATTTATGGCCATTAATAAGAACACATTTTCATTTTAGACACATGTTAACTTTTTCACGCTATAGAAAACACCTATAAAAATTAGTACATACAATCAGTCAATAAATTACATAACAAACATATGACGTTACAAAAAATCTTACCTTCTTTCACAACACTATGCCCCCCTTTCTGAATTTCCAACGACATTTTCCGTTTCTGAGATGGAACAGGGTAATATATTTCATTAAAAGACATTTTCAGATGTTTGTACTGATGTTTTTGTTTCCTTAATTTCATTCATTCAGAGAACGTCTCAAATAAAGACGAAACGTTGATAAACAGATAAATTGTTTTTTTCCATTTTTCTTTGTCTATTTCGCCGAAATACTACCTCAATTATTTTAATTATATATATATATATATATATATATATATATATATATATATATATACATATATATATATATATATCTGTGTGTGTATACGTATATATATGCGTGTGTGTATATATATGTATATATATGTTTATATGTATGTATGCATATGCATACATATGTATATATATATGTATATATACGCATATATATGTATATATGTATATATACGCATATATATGTATATATACGCATATATATGTATATATGCATGCATATATGTATATACATATGTATATATATGTATATATATATTATATATGCATATATACATGTATATATATTATATATGTATATATATGTATATGTATATTATATATGCATATATATGTATATATGTTATATATGTATATATATATATTATATATATTATATATATTATATATATATTATATATTATATATATTATATATTATATATTTTATATATATATATATATATATATATATATATATATATATATATATTATATATGGCGATTACTATTCCCTGACTGAAGCTTCCTATATTTATAGATTGACAAGACAGTAAATGCGAACGTAAATGGCTCTTATAACCAGCTACACTCTTGTAAAATCATTTATCGATGAAACAAGGATACTTGCCAGTATTTAGTATTCATAGTGATGGGACTTCATTATGCACCTTTTAGAATCTTTAACAAATTATTGGTGAATTAGATATGAAACCAGGGATATTATTGAAATACTTATGTTTTGTTGGAAACAGCACTTCCTCATACAATTGATGGTTGTTGCCTAACATTGTGTGACCTCACATTGTTTACTAAACCGGCTTTAGATGAGAGAAATATGCAACACATTGGGAACATTTCAGTTCTTATTGCAATTTGGCATGGAATTGAAGATTTCTCCCGCTTTCTTAGGGCACACTTCAATATTGCATGCATCAATATTGCACATGCGTGTGTGACTGTTCATATATATATATATATATATATATATATATATATATATATGTATACATAAATATTCTTATATGTATATGTATATATATACACATATATACGTATACATACATATATATATATATGTAAATACATATATACATGTATATATACAAATATGCATTTACTTATATATGTATGCATATATATATATATACATACAAGTATATATGTACACATATGTGCATATATATGCATACATATATGTTCATATATATACATATATATTCACATACATGTATATATACATATATATGCATATATTTCACATAAATGTCTATATATATATTTATATATATGCATACACGCATATATATATATATATATATACATATATATATATATATACATATATACATATATCGATCTGCATATTTCTCCCGTAAGAAAAGAAAAAGAAAGAAAAATATATGTTGTATTGTTTTTTAAAAATATCCTGATGAAGGCTTTTTTATAAGCCGAAAATATAAACTTTAAATAAATAAATAAATAAATATTTGTTTATTTAAAAAATATAAATTCGCATGTAATCGTTTTTCCTAACCTCCCATTTTAAATTCCATTGTCCCTGTGCTTCTTAAAAGCATGTTTTGGTCATTGTAATAATGTTTTTAAATTATTGAACTCGTTTTTACGCGTTTCAGATGTCCTGTGAAGCGTCGTCGTCAGAAATTATTTTCAATATATATATATATATATATATATATATATATATATATATATATATATATATATATATATGTATTTTACTTGTGGAAATGGAAATTTTACTAACTTTTTTGGATTTTGATTTTTGGATTTTACCGAAACATAAAACAGAGAGCTTAATTATATGTTATCGCATGTATAAGTAAAAATTTATCAAGCGGTTCAATAAATGCATATTTATTTTTTAAATAAATTTGTTTTTTTTACTGAATATTATATTTGTGTAAATATCAAAATCGAACAAAAGATAATAACAAGATTTTACCTCCATTATTTATGTTGATTCATGCTGAATTTATAAGCAAAATGATGGCGTCACCGATTTTACGCAAAGAAATATAAGTTCCTATGGATAACGGACGTAGTGTTTATTAATAAGATCGTCACGATATTTTTGAATCGCGTTGTTCTGCTGGTATTGTCTTCCCCTACATACTCAAAAACTTACAAGAGGACCAACATACAAAGAATTTGAAATGATTAATAGACTTATTACTCTAGTAGCCTATATGTCCGGCGTTGCCCAGGTGTTTGGGGAAGGTGTTAAACAAAACAAAAAAAAAAACAAAAAAATAACAAGTGGAAGTAAGCAGGCAGGATTGAACCCGTACTTTGAAGGGAAAAATAACATGAAGAAAAAAAAAGTGACGTCACTGCCGTTGCGTCCATTGCAAAACCGGAAGTTGCGAAGGTTTAAATTAAGGCTAGTCAATCGTAAAGAGGGGATGACTTTCGAAAACATCGGCGAAAAAAGCGACCCCTCCTTGTAAAAAAGTGCCCAGTTGAGGGTGAAGGAATTAAGGTTTTTAGCCAATTTTTCGATATTTGTCGTCGAAGGATAGCGCTACAAAACGATACGGATCTCGAAAAAAATCCACCGCTTCTGTTGAATGTTTTAGGCATAAATACATACATACATACATTTACACAGACACGTAAGCTTTGTATAATAGATGAGATTGAAATGACTCGAACATAGCACACTGGTATCCATTTCTACTACCGCCATGTCTCCATAGAACGAGTAGATGAAATTTCTTATTAGTTCAAGTTTAGTCTATTGCGTATTTAGGTGGGCAATCATTATACTGTCTTATATAGAAAATAGAATGAGACTTTGCTTATTAATTTCAGCATGGGAGTGAGTACATCTCGACAAATAACACATTACAAAATATGGTACAAATCTAATTAGGATAACCGGTTCCTGTTCATTGTACGTTTAATAACGTTACAACTTGAAAAGAACAGCTACAACAAGAATTGGAATGCACCCTACTAAAGCCTAATTGTCATAGCTGGTGAATTTCGAAAATGCATTCTGAATATGAGAACATTTTAGCAGAACGATATGCAGTAAAATTCTATTTGAAACTTGTGGAAAATCCCACAAAAACATATGAAATGCTTCAGACTGCTTTTGACACATCTTGCATGAATCGAGCCTCAGTCCGTGATTGGCATAAGAGAATCAATGAAAATAGCGAATCTGGGGGATAATGATAAGTGTGTAATGAGTAAGGAAGTCAGAATATCAGAGTTGATTGGCCTATTAAAGAATTTAATGGATAAGGAGTGTCGTGTGTCTATAGAGACAATAAGTGCACAGTTTGATGTCAGTGTGGGAACTGTACACTCGATTATTCGCGAGGAACTGAAGATGCAGAAGATTTGAGCGAAGTTGTCCTAAGGGAGCTACATCCTTGCCAGAGACTATTTGACCAAGATGGGCATCAAAACAGTTCCTCCCTATAGTTCAGACATTGCTCTCTGTAACTTTTGATTATTCCCTAAGCTCACGGAAAACATTAAAGGCTATCATTATGAGACAAATGAGAAAATGAAAGAGGCTGTGGTGATGATTATTGACAGGCAAACACACTAGGATTTCCATGGAGCCTTCCAGAAGTTGTCGAAACAGTAAAACAAGCGTTTATCAACCGGAAGAGATTACTTCGAAGGAGACTAGAGTTTCATGTCTGTTGAATGCGGTTGTAGTTGAAGCTTAAATTATACAAATTGGTCTGTCATTTCATAAGATATATAGCAATAAATTACTGAATTTTCAAGAGTTTACGACAATTTTAAATGTCTGGAAAAAAAGTCTGGAAATTTTTTAATGGCACCTCGTAAAATGATTTTCGTAGTCCATTATTAAAAAATATGAACATCACCACGGTAATAGTACAATTTAACTAGTAGTCGATTTTTTTTTACATGGAGTTCACCACTTATCAAGGCCCAAGGGCCACTCGGGGAGACGGGTTATTGTGTGTACAGTAATCAATGGGATAGTGTAGTAATAGTATTGGAGAATTGATAAAGTGTCATTACTTAAGGAGGCGGTTCACCAGGAATTTATTTGAATTGGACTTGAAGACATCCAGGTTGAAGTCGGGAGGGAAACAGGCAAGCGGAACAGAGTTCCACAGGCGTGCAGTTCTAAGAAATAAGCTTGGTTCATGGAATCTACGTTTTGATTTAAGCACAGATAAGGTGTGGGGAAAATTATTAACGGTGGTTTCAGCTAGTCGAGTGTTTTTTGAAAAAGATTGGGAGAGGGGACCAGAGAACGGAGCTCAGACACGCACTTGCCATGGAAATAACGATAGAACAAAGATAGGCTCGCTACATCTCTTCTGTGGGCAAGAGGTTGCAGGGAAGAGAAAAGGGAATCCCCCACTAAGCCACGAAGTCTCAGACCTGATGTACGTGTTCTATTTCAGATCAGGAGTAAAGGTCAAACCCAGAAGCTTGTCAAAACATGGAGCTTCCCCAAGACGAGAGCCATCCATTTCAATTGATGCCAGATGGGGATCAGATTCAACGAATTTTATATTTTTAAATATTTATTTATAGTATTTGATTTGCCTCTTTCGGAAAGATATTTTTTTGTCTTAAATTTGTTGGTTTTGCAGAACATGATTGAGTTTTTAAAGGGAAAGAAAAAAATACAGTATAAATTAATGTTTAGTGGATTTTAGGGGAGGAAGCTAATATCTTCAGATAGCCTGATATTGTAGCACCAAAAATTCGTAGGTAATGTGGTAAACCTTAGAAGAGAGACAGAGAGAGAGGGAGAGGGAGAGAGAGAAATGGAGAAAGAGGAAGAGAGAGCGAGACAGATAGAAAGAAAACGAAAGAGAAAGAAAGAGTGAGAGAGGTGAGAGAAAGAGGGAGAAGGAAAAAATAATGTAAAGAAAGTGATTAATTTAGGATTTTATCGCTATTTTGTTAAGTGGCGTTGCGAACTCATTTTCTCTGCTTTATTCAATTGAACTCGAGCGAAATAGATGACCCAACGAGTGACATTTTTTTTAGTGCATTTTGTTATTAATCTGTAGAAAATTACTTAAGTGTAGAATTGATAAATTTGAACAGGAAGTATTAATGATTATTTCAACAATACAAAATAGTGCGATGATCCATTAAAGTTTGAACACGCGTCATCGAATTATGAAAAAAGTCCCATTCTAAAAAAGGAAGAGCGACAATTAATGATGGGGGACGCACGATGGAAAGTCCTGAAAAGGGATCTTCGTTTTGCTTAAAAATCAATCGGACCCTACTTCCGTTCGAGTATGTCATCGAGTGACACTTAGCCGGTGCACCGGAAACGAAATAGATAAACTCTGTTATCAGTTACCTCCCTTGAATAAACTTTTTTCTTTCTTTATCAATTTTTTTTCTTTTTGCACTACTTTCAACGCCATGTTTACATCCGAATTCCTTTCCTCTCGTTTACCTGCTGGAAATATTTGGCCCACAGGAAGACCCTCCCCGCTCGTTCACTTTTGTATAGACTCTTTAGAGAGAGACAAACCAACAACGAAATCGCACTTGGGTGCCCTAACAAGTGCTCCAATGCTCGTGTTTCCCCTCCCTTTTCTCCCCTCTCTCTCCTTTTCTAACTTTCTTTCTCTCTCCTCTCCTATCTTTCTCGCTCAATCTCTCTGATGGCCTTGGGTGCGAACTTGTGGGCGTTTCAAATTAACCAGAGATCAACAAGTACAGAAACATCTTTAAGTTTTGCACTGAAAATGAAATTCACAATAAAAAGCGAAAAAAAAAAAACACTAATTCAAGACGATTTTGCTATTTTCAACGAAATACCCAAAGTTCTGAAAAAAAATGATGCAGAGTGATCAGCTGTAGTCGAGGAGGATTTGAAAGCTCTGTTTTCATCAAATACTAGACCGAGATATAAGCATTGGCATTACTCCTTTCCCAAGATCACTCCACTTACCCTTGATCTTTACCTTATAATAGTAAGGAGATTAGAAAGCGGCAGTCATGTAAGCCTCACTTTCCTTCTTTGGTTCTTTATTCCTCACATTCCATGATCGAGGTTTCCGACAAAAGGAAAATAATTGATGTATTCTAGGTTGGAATTTATTAACACTTATCGTTTTTTTTAGCTGCAAATAGCATTTTATAAGTCTATAATGATTGCAACGTCTTGTCAGACGAGTGCCACTCCCTCAGACACTTAAACTCCATGAGCCCAAAAATGACTTTTTTTTAGTCCTACCGGTGAATTCACACGTTCAAGCAGTATGACACTGAAGATGGTCATTGCGATCAATTATTACATGCTTCCAGCATTTCAAAACTCCACGCGTCACAACTTTTCCATTGCCACATGACCACTTTTATAAACACATGCCTGAGGGAGTATTCATACACAGATGATGTTACAGAGTCTTAGCTTTGTACGACAGCTAAATTCAAAATGTTGAGATCCAGCAACAAACAAGAGCAAGATAGTCAGCAACAAGTTAAACTGCAGACCAGCTTAATGCGGGTACTGGTCTCCCGTTTTATGTTTTTTTTTTAAATCAGAGATTTGCTTCTCCTAGAAAGGTTGGCTTCACCACGGCTTACAGGAGTCATCTCCACCCCAACACACACACAAACACACGCGGTGTTAGTTGGCCGTTGACCCCGAAAAACGGTTCATTCGCCCTTTGGAAGGTCTTGTTTTTAATCCTTTAGAGAGATTAGCTACCCTTCTCACCAAACAAGTCTGGTGGGGGTTCCAGTTTAGTCGCCGGTGACCCGACCATGAGGCAGGTAGTACTGGGTTACATGGTGCCACTAGCATATGACATGACGTGACACCTGACACACACACATTTATATATATATATATATATATATATATCAAATGAATAGTTCATGTCACCTACCTAGCCTACATAAATACCAAAGGAAATCTCCCCTGTGAGACATGACGAATGACAAGTAGAGTACTACACTTGCGAATGCAGAAAAGGTTCTAACCACTAATATTACAGTTAAACATGTGTGTATGTGCAAATACAAAGTAATGTTTGAAAGCAGTTCAAATTAATGTTTTGAAACAGTTTTAAGTAATACTTTAAAGCCGTTTAAAGCAAATTATTTCAATAGTAACTGGAAATTGAGCAATAAATCCGACGCTTATTTTTGATGAATTTATAATACATATTACCCGCGGGCCTTTACCAATTGTATCAGCAATGTTTCCTCGATAAGTATATATCAATTATTTACATTTAAAAGTTATAGCTGTTTCTAAATCAGAAAGGAATACTTACACCTATTTCTGAGTCCAATATTTAAAGAAACTGTTCTATCTTGTAAGCCTCTCTTTCCTTCGTTTGTCCTTTAGTCATTAGATTCCATAAACGATGTTTCTGACAAAGGAAAATAATTGCTGTTTTCTGAGTTGGAATCTATTAACACTTATTGTTGACTAGTTTTTGACCTTCAAGTAGCATTTTAAAGTTCTTGAATATATGGCTCTCGAGTGGCTGTTGACCTTGGCAAGTGGTTAACCATAAGTCAACAATAATGTAGAAAACGTCTTAATATGTTTTCTTATATTTTTTCTTTTGTCACAAATGTTCTCATTTCGAGTTGTTGCGTACGTGTACTCAATTATCTTATGCTGTGCTCTTATTTGTCCTGCTTGACATTCGAACCTATCTTAATATAGTACAAGGTTGATGATTTTTAGCGCTCGGTTATTCGACGTGTTCTCATCCCGTAGCATTTCAGTATCTTATTTATTCGCACATGAATTATTCTCTTCGGAGTTTCTATCGCGATACCTCCGTTCAGTCTCGAAAGACAAAGGAAACTCCCTATAAGGGCAGTTGCGCGTGTAATTGTGAAGTGAGGATTGTGCAATCTCCAATCACACCTCTCCTGAATCGGCACTGTTTGAGTCCAGTGGCAAGGAGAAGTCCAGGACGACTTGAAATCAATGCCCAGATAAGCGGAGAACACATACATCACCTGGAAGTCCCAAATGGTCACCGATTTAGGAATGACCGGGTTTAACGTTGTTTAACTTCGATGATCCAGCGGGAACCGGTATGTCAACGTGGTTATGCCGTACGGAGTTTCTATATAACTCAGGATAATTACAATTTTTACTGATTTTTAAAATGTTTTGTTTTTCATAAGATCTGAGATCTTAATTTGATTTTGCCACTCTCCTCCCCTGTGCCTCCTAAAGAAATTATAAATGAAAACAAGAAATAGGCAGATTCGAGTCCCCACCTCTTAAAAAAACAGAAATTATATTGGAACCTCAATCAAAAAAAAAAAAAAATAAATAAATAAAAAATCTTTCCTTGCGCGGACGGTACTCTTCAATGACAACCCCCGAAAAGAAAATTTTGGAAAATCGAAAACGAAACTGGGCTGACTTGTTTGTTTCCGAAGACGAAACTAGATTGCCTTGTCTTTTTTTTTTTTTTCATGTAAACAACTACTTGCCGGTGATGATTTTTAATGTGATATTCATTCAAAACAGACTCGAATATCCCTAAAAATCAACTTTTTAATTGTAAGTTTTTATTCGTAAAGATATTAATGCGAACTTTTGTTTAAATAGTTTTATTAAAAGAATTTGTAAATATAAAAAACGCACTCTCAATAAAATATCAATTTTGGCCGCGAAATAACTTCTTTTTTTAAATGATTTTTTTAATAAAAATATCAGCCTAATAATTAAATGAACTTGCGCACATATATGAAAAGCGCACTCCTGGTCGCGAAAATACGCTTGAACAGGCTAACCGTGTCGACCGAAATCTGATTTTTTCTTAATAAAGTCGGATGGGGTCATTATTCCATACATCATCCTTATTTTTTATATAAAATGGCTTGAATTAAAGTTTAAAATGCAAAAGTCAAGTATCATGCTTCACTTGTGCTCTAAACAAAAACATTCATTTCGAACTCGTACTTGTCCTATCAAAGAAGCTACTGTTGATTTTATATGTCTGGCTTTACTGCTTGTGCGATGATAATGGCTTGATTTTAAGTTTTAAATGAAAATGTTAATTATCATGGTTCAATTGTGCTTTAAACAGAAACATTAATTACTGTCATGCGCCACTTTCATAATAAATTACCTACTGTTGATTTTATATTTCGGGCCTTTAGGCTTGTGTGGTAATAAAACTTATTAGATATCCCTGTGATGTTAGTCTGTGTAAGATGTTAAATTTGCTCGAAATCGTCTGTTTTTTCTTTCATCGGATTATTTCGATTATTGACACGCATCGAAGACATTCTCGTACAAAACCTGTCTAAGATCATTGCGGGGCACATAAAGTACCATTCGTGTGAAATTTCATGAAAATCAACCTAGCCGTTTTGCAAGTCTATAGGTTACGATCTCAGATACATAAAAAGTTCATTTTATATATGCATATATCTATAAAAGTGAAAATATATGTGTGTGTGTAAATTTCCCTACCAAATAACTCTGTCAATTTTCGGTCTAGAGACTTGTGATTTGACATAAGGTCTGTTGAGATTTGGGAAAATCTTTTTAATCAGTTTTCGGCCATTAATTTGGCTATCAATGGGGTCAAAGCTTAACGATTTGACCTTTCAAAACTCTACCAAACTCCTCCGCCAATTTTGAATCTAAACACTTGAACTTTTACATGTAGGTTTCTTGGACGTTGATCCAACTTTTTCATTTGATTTGAGCCCTCCGCAAAAATAAATGCTAAATGGTCAAAATTGGGGTCAAAGTAAAAATACAAAATGACCTCTGCGGTCTCTACCAAATTACTCAGACAATTTCTGGTCTAAACATTGAATTTTTTATATAAAGGGTATTCAGACATAGGGAAAGCATTTAATTCAGTTTGGGTCGAAAATTTAAGTTTAAAAGATTTGACCTTAACGGTTTCTAGCAAACTACTCAACGATTTTGGGTCTAAACATATGAAATTTATACATAACGGGCATTCAGACATGTGGCAAGAATTTTAATCAGTTTTGGGGCCAACATTTAATTGCCAAAAGGCCAAAGTTGAAAGAGTTGATCTCTGTAAGTTCTACCAGCTTCCTCCGCCAATTTTGGGTCTAATCACTTGATATTTTAGATTTAGGTAACTTGGACATGGGCAAAACTTTGTAGTTTCAGTTTGAACCCAAAATAATTAATGCTAAGGAGTACACAATTGGGGTCAAAGTTTAAAAAAATTGATCCCTGCGATCTTTACGAAAGTATTCAGACAAATTTTGGTCTAAACATTTGAAATCTATAAAAGTGAAAATGTATGTATGTGTGTGTGTATGTATGTGTGTGTGTCTGTGTGTATGTGTGTGTACACTTCCCTACCAAGTAACTCTGTCAATTGTAGGTCTACAGACTCGAGATTTGACATAGGGACATTGAGATAAAGGAAAATCGTTTTAATCGGTTTTCGACCAGAAATTTGGACGTCAATGGGGTCAAGGTTCAACGATTTGACCTACGATAAGTCTACCAAACTCCTCCGTTGGTTTTTGCTCTAAACACTTGAAATTTTAGATTTAGGATACTTGGACACGGATGTAACTTTATAATTCGATTTGAGCCCAGAATAATAAATATTAAGAGGTCATAATTCGGGTCAAAATTTTTAAATAATGACCTCTGCGGTCTCTACCCAATTACTCAGGCGATTTCTTATCTAAACATTTGAAATTTTACATAAAGTGTATTCAGACGTAGGACAAGCTTTTCAATCCGTTATAGGCCAAGAAATTGGCTGCCAAGTGATTTAAAGTTAAAATGATTTGACCTTTGGTGTCTTTAGCAAACTATTCAGCCAATTGTGGGTCTAAACATTTGAAATTTTACATAAAGGGTATTCAGATATGCAGCAAGCTTTTTGATCAGTTTTTGGGCGAAAATTTGTCTGACAGGAGGTCAAAGTTGAAAGAGTTGATTTTTGCAGACTTTACAAAACTCCTCCGCCAATTCTGGGTCTAAACACTTGACATTTTAGATGTAGGTTATCTGCACATGAGCCAAGCTTTTTAATATATATATATATATATATATATATATATATATATATATATATATATATATATATATATATATATTGTAGTATAATTAAATTGGATGTACTAGAATATTGAGAAGACATGCTGGCGCGCAAATTCCAAGGAGATTTGTCGGTTGTTATCATTATGAAATAACTGGTAACGTCTGACTTGATTTCTCCAAGCTATTTACAATATTAATGTGACTTTTACGGAATGTGATGGGCTATTTAGAAAACTTAGTCATATCAGACGCGCACACTTCAGAATAAAATCAATATCGTTATTGAGAAAAAAGTAGTTAAATAATTGACTGAAACATAACGTATTATAATAATAAGGACACTTCCTATCGCGCAGATCCCATGGAAAAGTATCTTTTATTATCAGCAATACATTTATTAGTGACAAATTTATTAAGCACTCATAATTAGTTACATTATTAATCTAATGAGTCTATTAGAATATTTATTGAACTTACTGTCACTAAGATTCCAAAGAAAGACACTAGTGATTATTAATCTTAATTCCAAGTTACTTAAAATAATACTGAAATGGAGTAGCGGAGTACAAAAATTATTATCCCACTGATTTATAAGAAACCTCCAACAAGAAATCACTGATAACAGCTACGTTTAGAACTCCAAGTGATTTACAATAATATAAGATATATTTCTTGATGTAAAAGAAAGACAATTTGAATTACTCTCAATAGTTTCATAAAATGTCCGAATATAATTTTATCTCGTTTTCTGAGTTCCAAAGACGACAGTTTCCATCTGTTGATTTTTAGGAAATTTTAATACAACGCACTATTTACAGATGGATTTACTTTTCGTCGCGCATATTTACTTTGATGTTATTTTATAGCCCAATGTTTATTCGGCGGTGATACGGTTGTCGGTGGGTGACACTTTGCACACACCAAATGTACAGGAGTCCGACTTTTAACAGACACAAACAAAATAGCATAAAAAAACACGAAAGAAGTTCTTTATTTTATTTTATTTGATTTTTTTTTCAACGTCGGGAAATTATTGGTATAAAAGAGCTGCCTTGTTGGTTCATCCTTTAGAGATTTTTTGTTTTGTCCAACAAAATACGAATTTAAGTCGGTCGATTCTACTTCCTTATTTCTTTAAAATAGAGATCAACAATGGTGGGAATTTACTTTTCGACAGTTTTGCTTACGATCAAAAGACGACTTTTTAGATACGCCCTTATTTCTGTGAAATATTTTTTCGATCGACTAATATGCTAGGCAGTTTGACACATCGTGTTTTCTATGAATGAGGTAGTATTTACTATGGCCAAAAGCCTCTCGAGGATCTTCGTGTGTTTCCGAAGCATATAGTTATATAACAGTTCCCTAGTTTGTTTTACGCATTTTTTTTCATTATTGTACTCTGTAAGATTATTCAAACTGCACCGGTTGGGAAGTAATGGGAATACAAACTGTATTGCATCGTATGATCATTCTCGCTACACTCGCAGATGGTTGGGTCAGTTTTGTTGCACCAACGTATTGCATTGATCGTATTGTTTATGTTTTCAGGCGGTTGAATGTTTTCACTGCAGATAGGATGTGTCTGAATCAATAGGAAAGGCATCAGAAAAAGAAATTCCCATGTCAATACGAGAGTGACATCCTTTAGCTCTCTTATCGACAGCTATAGTATGATTTCTCAAATGATGCCGACTTTGGCCGAGGAAGATTCTTAAATTCAGCTATTGGACTATTAGTTCACATCCATGAAGGAGATAGCGTTCATCACTTAAAGATTTTGTAATCTCTACCTAGCTGACAACTCGTCTCGTATCAGAAGGAACAATGCCAATGAGAAAGTACATGATATTTAGGTTTGTAGGATCAAGGTAATATCTGATCAAGCGCTGGTATTGTGCAGTACCGAATCGATATTTTTGAAATGCGTTAATCTCTCTCAAACAGGACAAGCCTACTGTATAGAGAAGTAAAAGTTTACGTGGTAGTTGAATAGTGAAAAATATTACTAGACTATTGAAAATTAGTGAACTATGAGAATTGGATTAAATAAAAGGACAATTCACCAACTATTTCCTGGTATTGACTTTAAGACGACCTTGTTGTAGTCAACAAGGGAATAGCCTTCCCTTTGCTACAGATGAGAAATTCTTGTTAATAAACTCTCTTCACGGAAATTCTGTTTAGTTTTGGCAGCTCAGAGGAAGACAGATAAATTGTAAATAGCACTAAATAGGTGAGTTCTTGTAGTGCATGTTTTACTGTCGAAACTAAAGATTAGAGCTCAGTCGAGCCACTATGATTGAAACAAAAAAAAAACGATAGGTTGAAAAAAAGGCGATGAAGAGACTATAACAGATAATCCCCTACAAGGCTGCGGACTCATTTTTCTACTCTGTTAATGAAATAAAGTGTGCTCCGAGCGGAACTATTTCGTTTTTGTGACGTATCTGATTCTTATTCACATAGCTGATTCAAGAGTCAGTGATTTACTGTAGCTGTATTGATTGTCGAACTATTACTCTAGCAACTTTATCAATATAGCCATTTATTTTATTCGGTCATTTGTAGTGCAAGACGAAATAACGAATGGACTAATCTTACTTTTGAACTGGGCTAAGATAGACAAAGAGGATGTACCTCGATTGGACTGTCATACATCAACTTCGAATAAAGTTTATATCGTTGGGTGTGTACATTTATCTAGTACGTCTTATTTTAAATCCGTCTACAGATTCCTTTTGCAAAAGCCCTCTCTTATCGACTGATCTGTCACACTTAGATTTGTAATATAATTTTCCTCCTAATCGAGCAGATTGAACGCCCAATCTTCAGAACATCCGTTTGTATTTACGTATCTCCTCCTAGAGCAAGATTTGACGCCAGATCGGTAGTTGAGAAAATTAGATTCTTCGAGAGATATTTTGATCGAATATAAAACTAGCTATGAATTTTTTCGGTAGGTGCACTGCTAGGTGTATCAGAATTTTTGTAGGAATTTTTGACCCCCCCCCTAACACGAAACTGCGAATAAAATATAAAAAACTCGTAATTTCTCTTTTAAAAGTGGGTTGTTTATTTTCTTTATGAATTCCAAAATAATTAAAGTTGTATAAAAAGTAATAGAATATTATTATTTTTATTTTTAAAAAACAGTAATGAAATTAATTGAATTTTAGGAGTTCAGTATTTTCCAGTTGTTAAACTTTAAAAATCTATCGAAATTTTTCTATTGAGTCTATTTTTACAATATTTTCAGGGTCAATGTAAAATTTTATTCTCTTTTCCATAAACCGAATATAATATTTTAGCCAAACGTTTTTTATTTTAATTCAAGCCCCCCCCCCATTTTGAAATGTCTATCAAAAAGTAAATAATTAATTTACTCACCAAAGTTTTATATATCACTAATTGAAGATAAAAGATCAATAAATAATATATTCAAATTTAAAACAAAAAAAGAAGTGTGTTTTTAGAAATGTACCTGTACAGTCCGAAGTTTAAAACTTTTTTTAAAATCACGTTGTTTGTTTTTGTTGCTGTTTTTAAATGAAATTTTGGTCCTTGCTCCTTTAATTGAAAAAAAAAATTAGGGTTTGAATCACATTTTTCGAGTAGTTATAAGCTTGGAAAGACAGGGGTCGAATTGATTCACGCCCCCCCATTTTGAAATATCTATTAAAAAGTAAATAATTAATTTACTCACCGAAGTTTTTTATATAACAAATTGAAGATAAAAGATCAATAAATAATATATTCAACTTTAAAACAAAAAAAAAGTGTTTTTTTTAGAAATTTACCTGTAAAGTCCGAAGTTTAAAACCTTTTTTTTAAATCACGCTGTTTTTTAATGAAACCTTAGTCCTTGCTCCTTTAATTGAAAAAAAATTAGAGTTTGAATTACATTTTTCAAGTAGTTATAAGCTTGGAAAGACAGGGTGCTAATTATTCAATATTTGTCACGAAGTTTCTGACACACCTAGTGCACTGCATGTATCCCTGGTTCCTGGTGAATTTGGTGTTGTTGTAGTTGAACATAATTCTTTCTTTGGCTATATACTAAAGCACTATTGTTGGCATTCGTTTCCTTGATATCTTTCTAGTTATAATTATTTTTAGAAAGACTTCAGCCTCTTACTGGAAAGGCTGCATTAAATTTTCAACATTCCTAAGTGAAAATGTTTCTGTGGAACGGACTGGATTCGAATTTTTCCTCACCTAAGTCCGTGTCGTTAATCAGAAAGCCAAGGCCACTTCCTTATTGAACTTATGCCGGCTTTCTCGGGAAGAAGAAGATTCTTGGAAATAATAAGCCTAAAAATCGTCTCAAGTCACTGGTTAAGGAAATGATTTTAGACAATTTCATTTTTTGTCATTTTTATCCAGAGAAGTGCCTCCTACCCACACATATACATAGCTTCGAATTCCCATACTATCACCTATTTGGTACTGATCAGGTTCAACGTTGTTTAACCTTAATGATTTAATGAGAACTGATGTTTTTACATGATTCCTTAGGCGATTTGCAATAAACCAACTGCGACCCAGAGAAGGTGAACTTTTATTATTCCCGATATTCATAAATGACCTCCGTGATAAACTTGAGTGAGCGATGGGTATATTTGCTGATTACACAACACTCTATAGCAAACATGGAAGCAAAAGTGAAGTACACATATCTAAGGGAATGACAGAATTGTTAGAACACGATCTCCAGTTTGTAGTGGAATGGTGCCGTAAATTTATGAAAACATTTAATGCTTCTTCCATTTAGCAATTGCAATAAACCTTCTCAAATAATGATAACCATGAGTAATTACATCGTCTTTATGATCTAATCCTTTAAAAATCTCGGCTAAACCCACACAGACAACAAGGACTCGGCCAAATACATTGGAGACATTGCCAACGCTGCTGCAAAGAAGATGAATTCTCTCTACTGTGCTAGAAAATTGCTAACACATTAGAGTATCCTGTATAATTCAAAAAACACAATTCGCCCATGCGGAGTATTGTTCCAGCAATCAGGCTGATGAATCTATCACTGGTCTCTCACTCACAGGATTAAAAGAAAGAGTCTCAAATCTAATAGGTTCCACACCATCGGCTTAGCACCAACCTCTGCTTAATCGCCGCAATGTTGCATCTTTGCACTTGTTATGCCAGTACTTTAATGGAATGTGCTCTGATGAAATAGATACATTCTTCCGACTAATACGACAAACAGCAAAATCCCAGCCCTAATTTTTTATGTCCATTAATATCGGAAAGCCTTCTAATCTTATGGTTTCTTCTTTGCTAGACTTTAGAATTCCCTCCCTGATTCCTAGTTGCCTGGCTATACTAGCCTGCAGAATTTTAAACGTAATGTAATATCTCGCTGCTCAACTCCCGCTTCTTGGTTAGACAGTTGTCAGCTTGGATGCTATTCTGATAACGTTTCAGCCGATATAACCTTCGATCCTCTCAATTTTCATCTTATCAACTCGTGGATTTTTATGTCGAACTTAGGAATCGTTATGGAAATGTACACGGGTCCCTTTATCTAATCAAAGATGTTAGCTTGCTTTCGTTTCTTCAGTCATTACCGGTAAAAAAGTGAATATTAAATATATTCTTAGTATGTGTCTGTACAAAGAATTGAACCATTAATCTCTGCATTTACGCACATCTTGTCTCCTCGGTACTTCAAAACATAACTAATTTTAGAAAGGATAAGTATTTGGAATATTCGAACTAATACATGAAATTTTCCTACACTTTCTTAAAAAAGCTTTCTTTATTTTTTACTTGGAAGCCATCACATGAATACCTGAAGGCCACTCAAGGATAAGTGTTAATGAATATAAGGTGGTAGTATAGCAATTGTTAATGTTGTAAATTGGATAGAATTTGATTATGGGACGACTTAATAAAAACTAGTTTACGTTAGATTTAAAAGCTATGTTATATTCAACGGAAAGCAGGCCTGCGAAACAGTGTTCCACAGGCTGGCAGTTCCGAGAACAAAAGCTTTGTTCATGAGATCGGCGTTTGGATTTGGGTAGTACTGGTTGTAGCTAGTTGACTGTTTTGTGAAAATTTGGCAAAGTGGGACCATAGATTTGGGTTCACTTGAGCACTTGCTGAAAATATTGAAATAGAGCATAGACAGGCTCGCAACGTCTGTAATTAATCCTCGTTTTCCAAAGGTCAAATAGTGGCGTAAACTTTACTCTTAAGCCTTGAAATGGTAAACAGTTTAAGAAGTAACATTTTGCAAAACGCTAGTCTTATGTGTTTGTCAGATTGCTTGCTTTTTTTCTTTAATACCGAGAAAATTCATGGTTAGTGATTCTACAACCATGTTCTATGTATAAACGCTTTCTTTCCCAGGAACTTCTTAAAAGTTATCAATTCACTCTCGATTCAGAATTATAACGTGGTCCTCGGCCTCGGAAGCATCATTTTGAACGAGGCTAGCGTCTTTCAATAGTATTAACAACAACACCACCATTTAAATTAAATTGGGTGTAAAAGTTACGTTTTTTTAGCAAAAGCATATTGCAGTAACATAAACGTCTAACACCTATTTTAAGTGCGTCTTGTTCCACTACTTAACAGAATAGTTATCTACATTTTCTGTAATGAAACTTTTGATGATGATTCGAATTTATTACAAACCCCTAACAGATTAGAGACATAAATTAAAAATATATTACGAACCAACAATAAATCGAAAGCGTTGTTTAAAATGTAAAATGAGAAAATAATGGAAAACTTCAAAATCTGTTTGAAATCTAAAACAAGATAAATTACGGTAAAACGAAGCAGCAACGCCAACAAAATTTGAGAAGCATTCCGAAAACACTGAATGATAAAAAAAAAAGCTTTGAAGAAAATATCGAACAAGAAAAAAAAGGGACTCTGGTGGTGTTACGTTAAACGAAACAATACAAAAATCAATTAAGATTTTTGGGAAGCAGAGTTCACTCGCTGGTAATGCTTAACCTGATGAAAAAAGACATTTTTTCAGGACTTCCAAAATTTGTTATAAAGCTATGGCAAACTTCGAGTAATTTTCGACCTAAAAGAGCGGCATGAAAAAAGCAGTAAACAACATTGATTAGGAAGTATAAGAAATCGAGAAGCAAAGTATAAGAGAAAAATACGGACTGCAGTCCTTGTGTAGCACATATTGTGCATCTACCGCGCTTGAAAGTTACGTACGCATGAATGTATCCTGTACCTTTACAAGGCCACCATTCGCCTTTGTATGGAATATTGTTGTCACACTTGTGCTGGTGCGTCTGCTACAAGTTTCACTCCTGGACAGGGATAAAAAAGAATCGCTAATCTAATAGGTTCCGAACTGTCATCTAAGCTTCAACCTCTATCCCATCAACGAAATGTTGCATTTCTCTGCCTGTTTTACAAGTATTTTAATGGCAGATGCTCCTACGAACAAAAAGCCCTTGTGTCCTTTCAACGTAAATACCCACGACAAATAGCAAAGTCCCATTCTTACATCCCTGGATGTCAGAAAGTCTTCTGCTCTAATAGTTTTTTTTCCCTAGAACTGCTAGTCTTTGGAATTCCCTTCCGGTTTCCTGCTTCCTGAAGTGTACCGAAATGCAGAATGTCAAGTATAATGTAAACAAACATCTTGCTGCTCAACGCCATACGTAGTATCACTGCAACTCATGTCCCAGATAGTAGGCCCCTACATCAAAGTGGCACCGCACCTTGTTTGGGGTGAAAATGTAATTAAAAAAATATGTAATGAAAAATAATTAAATCAAAATTTTCGCTGATTACCTGTCACGATGGTTTTGGGGGAGAAATAAAGTATCCGCTTTCAACAGTGGAAGGAACAATTGCAAAAAAGATGTGTACGACTAATTTCTAAATTAGAATTTAAAAGTACAAAGTAAAATGGAAGTAAAGTGTGCAATAAAATGTACGGCATAATTACGTTGACACACCGGTTCTCGTTCGATAACCAAAGTGGTGGAGGAGCAATTTGGGAATTCTAGACGCTGTATGTAGGAGGACGTCGATACCTCACTTCAAGAGTTCAAACATCGTCATCTTCCCTAACAGGAATATACTTGAGACTGGTGACCGCCTGTGAATTTTTTACTCCCATGAAACTTACTCTTTTGGAGGAAGCCGGTTTAACCGGCATAGGGTTAGTGCTGTTTCAAATATACATAAAGTATTTTTGAAAATGGAAGACTGGAATAAAAGTGCACCCACGATTTCTCAATAAACGATGGGATAGCAAATTTATGTTTCGCAACAACATATTTACGTAGATGGTATTCTAATAAAATGTGGAAATTATGAAAACCATTCGAAACATGTAATTGTTAAAAATATGGAAATAATTTTGGTTTTAAACTATGGAAAATGTGTATTTACAAGAAATAAAATATCTAGGACAGATAATTGAGGAAAACGGTATGACTCTAGACTTTAAATCAGTAGACACGGTAAAATGCATGCCCACAAGTAATAACTTGGCAGAATTACAATTGTTATTTCGTTTTTGGTTCAGCTAATTACTACAATATATATATCGAATGTACATATTCGCAAATAGAAAAAATATAATTAGTAGCGACCGCCAAATTTATGGAGTGTTTTGGACTTTCGTAATAGAATTTGTCTTGAAAAATCTACCAAAAATTAGATAATTATCTAATTAATATAAAATTTTCACCAATTAATAAAGAATGCACTTCATATGCGCGTAACTTTATTTTTCATATTCGTTGTATAAGTATATTTTGGGGGACTTCAGAACCTTCCTCATTTGTCCCTTTGTTCGGCCCTTTAATGTCAAAGCGATTCACTAAGCACACACTCATTTTGTGGTAGGCGGGTGAACGAGTGTAGAAAAACAAAAACTCACAGGCTGCCTTTGATGTCAAAGATTGAAATCCGAAATTTAAATATGTTTAATTTTTTTATCTTTTGCGTTTTGAAGTGCGATATTCATTGAATATGTTGTCAATAAATATCTTTCAAATAAGGATTAAAAAACTATTTCTTTTACGAAAACGCTAAAATAGCTATATTTTAAATCTTTAAAAATCGATTAAAATTTATATTTTTAAATGTGTAGACATTCCATGTACCAGTACATAAAGAATGCTTGAAAGAATCGATACCAAAAAATAAATAAATAAATAAAAACAGAGTGTGAAAATTATAAGTGCTAATTGTATTTGCATATTACGGTTTTCTACAAGATACTGTAGCCTATAATGGTTTACAAAAAAGTTGTTATCTACATTTTTTGAAAATTAAGTATAACTATGAAGAAATTGATTTTCATAGATGATGGTTGTGACATTCCAACAAGTTTCATCCCCCCCAGCCAATTACCAAAAACGGCCCTTTTAAGGGCCTACAAATTCTAATGAAAGTCTTTGTCAACTTGATTTATGCAATAAAGAATTGAGTAAAATACAGTATGATCTAGTTTATAGAAAAAGAGTGTGGCTCATTTGTTAGTAATTAGAAAATAAGAAAAGAAAAATGATGAAATTAAAAACTGACTAAAAGTGATATTAAAACTTAGAAATATAATTTTGCTAAAAATTTATGTTTGATGCAAAAATAGAAAAAAAGCAGTTTTTCTTTACTTTTAACAAGTATTCAAAAAATTTAAAGCTTGATTGATCAATTATTATGAAGGAAAAATTATAAAGCTAAAAATGATATATTTCACCATAAATGGTCTTTGTAATTATAATTTAATTTATTTATTTTAAATAAATTTATTTGCCTGTCTAGTTACATTAAAATTCATAAAAATGCTTAAATATCTAGACGCAACTGGGTTCCAATACCTAAATCGAAGATAGCGGGGTATGCACATGGTTGCTATAATGTACGAGGTCGTGCGAAATAATTAAATTATTTGAATTTATTGAAATATAAAGAAATTATATGTTAATATTTTTACATATTCTTATAGCTAATCATAGTAAATTTTATTTTGACATAAGAACGTTGATTTACTTGATTCGAAAACCTTTAAAAACGAATTTTAATAGAGTTTAATAAGCTTTAGAAAAAAGCAGTTTTCGATCGATTGGCGGTCACTAATAATTAGTTATATAATTTGCGATAAGCTATTTATAAATACTTGCACTGTAGAGAATGTATCTTGCAAATGGACTATCGACCGATGTTAGCAATATTCTGTTAAAAAAAGGTAGTACTGATGCGCAACACGAATCGGTTGCAGAGATAGACATCGATGTTGCTTAACTAATTTTTCAAAATGGATTTTTTACATTGAATAAGATCGCTTATGCGGATGGTTTATCCAGATAAATACCAGGAAATAGTGAACTATTAGAATAGATGGTGTTTGCTTACAGTTAAGGTATCAGAACAATAAAGCGAAACGTATATTTTTATTATAAAATGGCATGTACGGAAAACGGATGATCGTACCCGCAGTACTAACAAGAGCAACAACAAAGATATCTTTACAGCAAGCACTCAGGAATTGGGAGAATGAAGATATTCATGCAGAATTTTGTACACTAGCCAAGAGTCGGTATGGATATTTAAAATATCGTGAAAACACGCAAAAACTAACGGTTGTAGCAATAATATTGCCAATAAAATTCAGCTCTTAGCCATCAGATGTAAAAACCATGATCTTGTCTACACACGAAAATGTCGGCACAATATTCTTGATAAATCAACTAAAAAGGACAAATTATCACCAAGGAACAATCTGCCTAGTTGAGAGGTTTAACGCCGAATTAAAAAAACGATCAATAAGGCAGATGGTGTCGAAGCACAACATAAAGATTCATTTTTTATTTTATAAAATAAAACCAAGTGATAACACTGGCGCGACACTGGTATTTAATGTTTGCTAGAAAAGTACGGTCATATTTTGATCCCTTTGAACACGAAAACTAAGAAAAGAAATAATACCTTAAATAAAACATAGACCAAGCAATATATATATATATATATATATATATATATATATATATAACACTTTTGAAGTAAATACTTAAAGTTTACGCATAAATCTATACTTTCGTATATTAATTTTATGTGAGTAAATGAAGTAGTTATATATATATATATATATATATATATATATATATATATATATATATATGTTCTTAAATCATGGTTAAGTAAAAAGTAGGCACCGCAAAAACTGGGGAAGGGCAGGTAAGTACTTTTTGACGGACCGTCTTTTTAAAAATCTACCAAAAATCAGGTAATTATCCGATCAATACGAAATTTTCAGCGATTATTAAGAGAAGAATGAACTTTATTAGAGTGTACTTATTTTTCATAAACGATATTTATATATATATATTTTTTGCTTACAACCCCCCTTGTTTTGAGGGGGTACAAATATGCTTAAAATAATCATCTGAAACTGAACACAACATATTGTGTTGTTATAAAGGACAGAATTATAGATTTAAAAAAATTGTTTGCATATTTTATTTTGACGTCTGAATATCAGAACTTCGATTGTGTTTAATTATCCCGCTTTTGAGTTTTGAAGTGTGAAATTCGGTGAATATGTTAAGTAAAATAATTAATTTAAGTTAAGTAAAACAAATTTTTTTTTAATATTTATACGAAAAAAGCCATTTTAAAATCTTTGATTAATAAATTAACATTTTTTTAGCGAGCTGAATAATGCATGACCATTATTAAACAGGGCATGCTTTGAAGAATCGATACAAAAAAAAATTCGATAAATATTGTGCCCTTTGTGTTAAAAATAGCATCATTTTTTCGATCCCGTTTGAAAGCGTTTTCCGCCTTTCAACTACGGTGAACCAAACGCGCTGAAATAATTTTTTTATTCTGCTTTAAATTGCCCCCCCCCATTTTAGGGAGCCTGGCCCCCACACACATACACATTAAAAACCAAACTAATACAAATGGTCACCCATCTGGTACTGGCCAGCCTCAGCGTTAATAATATATTGAAATTTTCGTTCCTGAAAAATAATTTTTTTTGGCCTGTTTGGTCTTCCATAGTTTGCTTTTTATCGAATACAAACGTAAACATTGTCGATCTAGACTCTAGATCGACGCGAAGTAACTGATTGCCTATAAGTGGAATTATTTGAAATCCAGGTACTTATATTATAATATTTTTGCATATTCTCATAGAAAATCATCCTAAATCTTAGTTAGACAACAAATAAATAAATTAATTATTTCAAAAACCTTTGATTAAATATTTATGTATGCTTTTGTGCAAGACAAAAAATGTCAATTGTTAACTTCTTGGGAAAATTTAACATTTAAAATTTAATTAAAAATAGTAGAAAAAGTTTTACATTAATCTGTTTTCTATATGATAAAATTCAGGGTTTTATCTTTCTGGAAAAAAAGTTACTCAGAAATAATGGATTTTAATAAATGTAATTTCGTTTTAAAAAAACAACAACAACTTGATTTTTCGGCCATTTTTGGCGGTGCCTAGTAAAAAGCAACGTGGTTAGATAGCACAGTCGTAAAAAAGAATCGGAAATATGATATACACTATGAAATAGCAAAAATAGAAACTGCGTAGACATATTAACCAAATGAAAAACATACCCAGATACAAATGAACAACGAGAAGGCGCTCTGTTTGTCAATTACGATGTGTTTGAGGTTTCCATGCATCGATGAACCAATGAAAAAAACAGATGAGCAAACAAAAACGCACCCCGACGAAAATTTCATAAATAGATGCCAAATTAAAAAAATATGATATCTAACAGCCATAAAACTTTGAGAGGGTGATGTTGTGATATATCTCGTACCACAAAATTTCGGTCATCAGGAGATATTAAAGAAGGTGCAAAGAGCACACCGTAAAGTGTGTGTTCTATCAAGATGGACTTGTAATTAACACCTATTATTGTAAATACGTCTTGTTCATGTTCTTTTATTTAATAAATTAGTTATCTATCTTTTCTATCTTCTTCTTTTTGTGCGATGTAAGAGAAAGAGGGTAATCTATACGAGCCATTTTCTTTTTAGCGTTCGTGGGAATCGCTGCTCAATTCAATCCCTATAGAATGAAGCCAGTTAATTGTCTTGGTCAACGACACTTCGTTTTTTTTTTCGTTGATTTAAACTAAGGAATGTCGGTATTGGTAAGCTAAATAAGCTGGGAACTTAAAAAGCTCGCTTAACGACGCGACACAACGAGAAAAATCTCGATTGCAATAATAGCTATCGACGCCATTGTTTAATCACTTCGTCCGAACATGGCGGCGAATCAATTTTGGCGCCAAACTATTTAAAGTTTTGCCTACAAAAGTCGTAATGACGAATCAACGATACTAACAGGCTTTTTTCTTTTAGTTTTTCTTGTTTTTTTTGTCTTTTATTCACCTTATTATTAATTTGGGTCACAACCGACCAGGCAAATCTCTCGACGGGTGATAGGAACGGGTAGAAAGAGGTTGGACGCCGGGGTCTATTAATTCATCGCCTTTGTGCAATCGGCTTCGCTTAAGCCCGATTAGGGATTGTCAGCAATTCGTAAAGCAAAAAAAAAAAAAAAAAATGGCGGCGAAAGATGAGATTATTTGACGATCAGTGCTGCGTCAAGCAACTGATGTCACCGTTGGTTATCAGTTTGATGGGTTGATAGGCGACAACGGTCCAAGGGCGGGCTCGGCGGAAAAAGAGGGTTTGGAGCGGATAGAGCCAATTGCTTAATATGTAGAACTGAGCGGGGATTTTGAAATAAAAACATATAATACTTTAATAGAATACGAAGTCTATTTTACTAAATATGTACGATTAAAAATTATATACGATCAATGTGCGACTAATTGCCGATGCTGATGAAAGCAACTTCAACACAGGCGATCGACTGGGTCTGTCAGCATCGTAAAACAATCTCGTAATAAACAATAAAACGAATTTGCACAAATGTTTCGAGAGATTATTTTTTGCAAATATCTTTTTAAGTCCATACCTGAAAAGATATTTACTAAAGAAAACTCTGGATTATTATTAAATATTCCTTCTTGTACGGACGATCTACTGAGTCCGTTAGCGCAGAAACTTTGTTATTAAAATAAAACGAATTAGTCGCGATTATTTTTGGCAAATGCTTAAAGACTGAGACGTTTTTTTAACACAGTGGGCCAATATATTTATATTATATTCATATTTTTATTTCTTAATGTTTGCAAAAAATAATAAACAAGTTTATTTCTTTATTATTGAAATAAAAAAACAAAACTGGTTTAGTCACAGTCACAACTTTCAGCAAATTAAGTTTCCCAAATGACATTTTTCTTTAAAATTTGAATTTTGTAACACAATAATAATGTAACACAATAATAATGTAACACAATAATAATGTAACACTAAACAATAATTGTAAAAAGTAAAAGAAATCCTTATTATTATCGACTATTGCTTGTTGTTTTGTCTGCTTGTTTTTTTTTATATTAAACTTGAAACTCTTAAAGACTAAAAATTATTTTTTCTAATACAGTGTGCCAAATAATTATCTCACCCTTTTTAGATTTTATTATAAAATCGTGTATATTTCTTAGTCGTGCATAATTAGTAAAATCAAGGCACGACTAATCTAAAAAATAAACTTGTTTATTTTTTACAAGAATTTTTAACGAAAAAAAAGAAAAAAAAGTGTCAGTATTTAAAGAGTTCATTATGTAAATACATACTTTTTTATTTATTTATTATATCCCTTAAGAAAGAATATTTTAAAAATAATAAATTTTTTGTAAATACTTTTTATATGAATCTAAGAAGATATTTGCCAAAAACAACCTCTCGACTGAGACTTGTGACTAAATTCATTGTATTGTTTATTTTAATAACACCGCAACAGATTTTTAATACATTTTGTGCTGATAAACCTAGTTATTCATTTGTGTCGAAGATGCTTTAATAGAAAAACAGCAGCAGGAGCAAATAATCGTACATTATTTAGTCGTACAATTATGTCCGACCAAAATCCTGCACGACTAAATGTTCGAATCTGCTACTACGGATTCAAGCAAGTTTACACGTTTTTTTCCTTATGACAAACAGCAGAAGCAGTCAGTCAGTCGTACATTGATCAGGCATAATTTTGCTTGTACATTTTTCGTAAAACTATGACTTTCGATGTACAGGATAACAAACTTAATATATATACACGTGTTTGCCATCTTTCAGTCGTATGAGACAATAGGTAAAAAATGAAAAAAATAAATAATAGAAAAAAAAATGTTTATGTTTGAGCCAGAGTTGCGCAAACACTAAAGACAACTTTTCCAACTAATATTGCTTGGGTTCAGTAGCAACAAGAAGTCATGGGTGACTTGAATCAGTGTCAGGAAAAACAGAAAGACATAAGTGGCAGTTTCAGAGTTTTCCTTCTCAATTATTATTTTTTTTGTTATTTTACAAAAGAAGTCACCACTTATCAAGGCCCAGAGGCTACTCGAGAATAAGAGTTAATTAGTGTACAGTAGTCAATGAGACAATATTGTAATAATCGATTGTAGTTGAAATATGGTAAATTGGATTACTTGTTTACGTTCGACGACCAATTAAAAAAATAACTTCAAATTGAGGAGGCAAAAAGAAAGACCGCAGAAACAAATTCGCTTAAAACCAGCTTTAATTATCGCCCCTAAATCAGTTTAAAATATCCATCAACGGGCAATAAAGCATCTCTAATCGTAATTGTTGGTGTTCCAGGTTATACAGCGTAACATTTAGTCCATATGCTACGATTTTTTCTTAGTGATCGTCAAGAGCTCATTAATCTCCACCTTCCTGGTTTATCCAATCGAGAAATCGACTGTAGCTTGAAATGTGATGAGAAAACGGTACGAAAGACTGTGCAAAAGCATCAAAACACCGACAGTTTTTTTTTGTTTTAATAAATAAATAAGATTTACTTCTAGCAGGGAAGGCAAAGCTATAAAGATCCGCAGCTTAAGGAACAGATATGAAACGGCTCCCCAAATCCAACAACAGTGCAATATTGTTAAAAAGTGCTCTCTTTCTACTGTCAAGAACACATTAAATGAATTTTATTTGCGAGGATATGCTGCAAGATGCAAGCCAATGATTTCTGTAAAGAACAGAAAACGTCGTATGGATTTGGTCAGATGCAATGAAGATCATGACTCTTCATATTGGTCAAAAAGGCTTTTTAGCGAGCAAAGCAAGTTCAATAGGCTAGGCAGTGATGGTAGGCAGTCGGGGGAAAGGCGAATAATTTAATCCCAGGTGCTCAGTTCCAACGCTGCAAAGTGGTGGAGGGTCAGTTTTGGTGTGGGGCATTAAGAGTTCCAATGGTCCAGGGCCTATAGTTCGCTTGCAAGGTCGAATTAAATTGACCAAGTACATTAATATGTTGAGTGAGTATTTTCTACCTTACTTTGGTTGGAATTTGAGTGTCAATCCCATCTTCATATCGGATAATGCTCCCATTCACACAGCTGGCAATGTCAAGAGGTTCCTGACAGAGCATGATATTCTGTGTTTGGATTGGCCTGCACAATCTGCAGACATCAATCATATCGAAAACGTATAGCATTACATCAAGCAACAGCTACGCAATGATAACATTTCAAATTTGGAAGAACTTTGGACAAAAATTAAAGAAAAGTGAGATGCCGTTTCCTCGGAGTATTGCTGCAGTCTAATTCAAGGAATTCCCTAAAAAATACAGCTTTTCAAATTACAGAAGAGCTATGCTACTAAATATTAACTAGTTCATTGTGTTCCTGTTGTATTTGTGTTACATTAATGTCCTAAAGTTACATAAAATAACAATTTTACATTGTGCGGACTTTCTTTTTGCCTCCTCAATTTGAAGGATTTTTTTTAATTGACGTAAACACTAGAATATTTCAATTAAAAGTCAAATATTAACAGGTAAAATTATAGAAGAGTAAAAAGCGAATCAAATGAGGTATAGATTGTTTAAACAGTTACATTAAATTTAGCTTAAATTTTCAGTTTTTGAAAACATCACAAGTGCGGACATTCTTTTTGTATATATATATATATATATATATATATATATATATATATATTTATATATATATGTGTGTGTGTGTGTTAAGAGGTACATTCGATAAAAAAACAAGGATAAAGAGTGCTCAATACCTCAGTAGAGCCAAATATGTTCTTTATTTTTACCTCAAATGTGTAAACTTAATTCATTACAAATTGTTTCTACAGACAAGATAAAATTGTCCGTCCATATCATCGGATAGTTCAAGTTAAAATCTCTCCCTCTCACTCTGTGCGTGTATATATATATATATATATATATATATATATATATATATATATATATATATATATATATATAATATACCTACTTCATTTATTCACATAAATTTAATATACGAAAGTATAGATTTATGCGTAAACTTTAAGTATTTACTTCAAAAGTGCTCAATACGTAGGTAGAGCTAGTTAGTAACTTTGCCCAGTCCAAAACAAATGTCTAACAAAAAGCGTAGTTTATCAAGCAACAATATTTGCGACAGAAAACCCGAATAACAAGAAATATTACATAGGCATGACTTCCTTAGATTTCAAAACCCGATACTATGACCACAAAAGCACATTCAAAAATAAAAAAAACACCGTATAAAAACAACACTAGCGAATGAATACTGGGAACTCAAAGAAAGCGGACATTCGCCGGTAGTCGAATGGAAAATAATGAGACAAGCTACCACATGCAGACATTTAGACGACCCATGTAAATTATGCCTCCATGAAAAATTTTCTATCCTGTACTTTAAAGAACCTCAAAATCTATTAAACTGTAGGCGGGAAATAGCAAACAACTGTGTTCACAAAATAAAACTTACTCTAGGACAGCGATACAAAATAGCTTTAAAACTAATAATAACAATAGAAAACAAATAAATAAATTAAATAAACATGAATATACATAAACGATCACACACATATATGTATATATATATATATGTATATATGTATATATATGTGCATTATTGTGTATACATAGGTATATTTATATGTATATAAAAAAAAGGAGAAAGGCCACCTAAAACCACTAACCTAGCTCTAAAACAGATCCTTTGTTTGATAAAATGCATGCCCATTGGCTGATAGGAAGGGGCGCGGTGGATACTAGAAAGCTGATTGGCCAACTAGAAATCCTCAACATATATAAAAACAAGAAGCAACGACAGAATTCGCGCATAAGCCTGACGAATCCTATAGTTGGATGAAACGCAGAATATTCAGTGTAGCTTAATCGCCATATATATTTTATAAATTACTAACTATATATATATATATGTGTGTGTGTGTGTGTGTGTGTGTGTGTGTGTATTCTCTGTGTGTGTTTGTAGAGAGAGAAAGAAAGTATGGTTATTTAGATTTGTAGATGAAGATAAATTTGCTATTCTTTATAAATAGATCATTATTACTATATTAAAAAATATTGAGCACTCGATAATTAGTTCCTTCCTACCGCAGAAAAATATGGAACAATGTCGAAAGTTAGAGAAGACGAAAGCAAACTTACGGGAGGATGCCGTCTGGCCCACAAAGATAGCGTGTGTGCATATTCTTCTATAAAAGCGTCCTAGGTGAGTAACAATATGTAAAACTCTTCTCACAAAGTGAAGATAAGCCTGGAACTATACATAAACTAAGATTTAAATTGGGCTATAACTCAACCTGACGGGTTCGATCTAACTGTTTCCCCGGAGAAAAACGTTCCGTGCGACTGATATTTGTACACCTGGTATGGCCAAAAGTTTTACTATCGTCTCTGTGTAAAAATATAAAACACCCTAATTTTATAACTATTATCCTCTCACCCCCACCCCCTATGTATTATTTGCATTGTTTAGATTGTCTTGGAAATTATTTTCACAACACTTCGTGTATCTTTACAATGGATATTATTGGCAAATGGTGGAAATAATGAGTTGTTTTTTTTTACACAGAAATCACCACTTATCAAAGACTGGATGCCACTCGAGGATAAGCTTTAATGGGTATAGATTAGTAAATGTGATTATAGCGTAGTGAACATAAGTAGTAGGAATTTTGTGAATTGGATTACTTAGGGGGAGAGTTCATCAAGGAGTTTGTTCTTTTTTTACGACTTGTAATCGTTAGAATACGGCATAATCACGTTGACACACCGATTCCCGCTGGATCACCGAAGTTAAGCAACGTTGAGCCTAGTCAGTACTAAATGGGTGACCATTTGGGACTACCAGGTGCTGTATGTGCTCTCCGCTTATCTCGGCATTGTTTTCAGTCGTCCCGGTCTTCTCCTTGTCACTGGACCCAAAGAAGTGTCGATTCAGGAGAGGTGTGGTTAGGGATTGCGCGATCCTTGCCTCACAATTACACGTGCAACTGCCCCTACTGGGGTATGCTTTGTCTTTCGAAATTGAACGGAGGTATTTATCGTTAGAATCAAAACAATATTGAACTATTTTCGTCGGAAAGAAAAAAATGTCAAAAAGATTTTTTCACCTTTCACCAAGAAGAGCTGATGTCAAAAACACCAGAAGGTCATAGATTGTGAGAATAAAACTCAAGATAAGAACAAACATCTGAAAATTCATAAAATACATAATGTCATTCTCTATCTCAAAAATTCAGAAATGCTATATCCCGCCTTCTCTGTAATTTTTATAGTGAACCATCGGAATGGAAAAATAGTGAAACACCACAGATGCTAATATCTTTCATTCAATAAATGCACACATGTTTTTGTAGTACGTCATCAAATCGTCTATTACTTACCATTTTTATCAGACAGAGGTATCGAATAATCGATTGTGCACCATATTTCTATAAACAGAATGTCCGTAAGTTTACAATGTGCAATGACTTTGTCGATAAAAGGTCATTTTAATTAATAATGGCCAATAATTAGAACCGATGTGTTCGCCAACGGTCGAGTGGGAGAGAAGGGATGAGGGGGCGATGCGTTTTTCAATTAATTCTTGCAAATTTTCATTAACTGTCCTGGGCCAGCAAATAACAATGAGTGCAGTCGGTATTCGCAGGTTTAATTATTCTGACCCCCCCTCCATCGGCAGTGCTCGTTGGGCCGAGACGGAACAATCACCGTTCGATTGGAAGAAGCATTCAGCTCTCATATTATTAGCGGCGGCCAATTCTTTTCAAAATGAATTATTGGCTTCAAAACCAACGGTAAATTGTTTACGTGCATGCCTTCCGGCTGAGGATCGGTTCAGGAAGTAGATCAACAGCCCGGCAACAGAGAGTTTTGACCATTAAACATGTGTACTAAATATATGATTTACAGAGTAAGCACATAAAAAACACACCTTGATATCAAGTAGTTATTTATCTATCTGCTTGATAAAACAACACACCCACTAACCTATATATATATATATATATATATATATATATATATATATATATATATATATATATATATATATATAGTAGCGGGACCTGTGGAAATTCCACAGGAGATTGATCCATATGTAATATACTGATGTTGGCATTCTGTAGGTATTCAGCATAAATGGATACGATCTGATATTATTGTAGCCATTTTCTTAAAATGCAAAAGTATTTATCCATGCTAGCAGGGACGCCCGACGTAGCCAGATCGTAAGATACGATTAATTATGATATTTTAATTCTTGCAGATTTCGTATGCATTATTATAGAGTTAATATTCTATCAATTTTTATATATTATGATGTTGCGATTTAAAAATAAAAAAAATATCCATATGACTTGATTCATCAGCTTGAATCAAAACCGAATCTCAAACTTATATATATATATATATATATATATATATATATATATATATATATATATATATATATATATATATACAACTTTAGTTGCTTCAGCTATAATGGAAATCAAAACCAATACCTATGAAAAATTCTTGATAAAAATATGTAAAAAAACATGGATTATTGGAGTGCCATTAGCTATAATCGAAACCAAAACCCACACTTATGAGAAATTCTGCGTAAAATTATTTATTAAAAGAAATGGAAATGTATAACAATTAAACGACCCGGATGTAACCGTGATACACAAAATAGCACATATGCTATCGTATTACTATACACACACACACACACACACGTGTATATATATTCATATATATATGAATATATATATATATATATTCATATATATATATATATATATATATATATATATATATATATATATATACATAGGTTAGTATGTGTGTGGTTTTATTACATATGTCGATATCATTATTTATCATTCCAAAAAGATGTATTTATTTCGCACTGATGAGTGTGTATATATATATATATATATATATATATATATATATATATATACATATATATATATATATATATATATATATACTAGCAAAAGTACCCGTCGTTGACTGGGTTCAAAAAAAGCCCACAGAAAATGGACTCTGATTTATGAAAGTATGATAGGTTATGAAAAGGAAGGGTTGTAAAGAGATAGCTTCGAATTTGGGGGTATCAAAACCAGAGCAAAATACGATGAATGTAAAACTAAAATAGATAAACCCCATGATTTATTATACCATACTTGTTCACACTGAAACACTAATCACAATATTCTGTGGATCTATATTAAAAAACCTTGTTAAACATTGTGACATATTTCCATTCTATGGAGGTCAGGCGTAACGAACACCTAGATAGATATGAAAACTCTTTATTAAAGTTTGTGCCTATTTCCATTCTTCGGAGGCCAGGCCCGAACGCAGACCCCACAATTTTTTAAGTTAAAACATACTTATCAAAGTATTATTATGTACATATATATCAAAAACACCTGTAAACGTTTTTTTTTTTAATTTTTAGATTTTTTATTTCCATACTTTGTGGGCCAGGCGCGTACACAGACCCCACAATTTTAATGAATCATCATTATGCCAGATCAAACATACCTATTCCTGTGTCTCGATACATCTTCTATTATATATATTCTATTATATGTGACCTGTTGTTTATAATAGTCAACCATGTAGGAGCCTATTCGTGACCACACACACAGACTTTCAGCTTTATATATATATATATATATATATATATATATATATATATATTACATTTTAACCCCAAACAAGGCACGTTGGCACTTTGATGTAGGAGGCTACTATCAGGGACCTAACTTGCAGGGGTACTATGCACAGAGTTTAGCAGCAAGATGTTTGTTTACTGCACACTTGAACTTCTGCATGTCAGTACAGTTGGGGAAGCAGGAAACCGGAAGAAAATTCCAAAGTCCTGCATTCTCATGAAAATCTATTTGAGTAAAAGGCTTTCTTACATCTAGGGATCTCAACTGTGTAGTGGGTGGGACTTCGCTGCTTGTCGGGTTTGTCGGGGGTATTTTTGTCGAGGGGGTACAAGGTTCGTCAAAGCATCCACCATTAAAATACTTGTAAAACAGGCAGAGGGATGCAACATTTCGTCGGTGGGATAGGGGCTGAAGTTTAGATGACAGTTCAGGACCTATTAGGTTGGCGACTCTCTTTTGGACCCTGTCCAGGAGCGAGAGACTAGTAGCAGATGTACCAGCCCAAATGTGACAGCAGTACTCCATACACGGGCGAAGGGGGCTTTGTACAGGTACAGGATACTTTCAAGCGTAAGTAACTTTCTAGCATGATAGAGAGAGCCCACTTTCTATGCAGAAGCCTGAGCAATTATCTCGATGTATCTATTCCAACTCATGTTTCCTGTGAACGTTAAGCCAAGGAGCTTGAACGAAATGCTCTAAGGTAAAGTATATCTAGCCATAGCTATTGATGGCCGGTAAGGTTTCATGTAATTATTAAAAGAAACGAGCTTTGTCTTGACAGCGTTGAAAGTTACCATCCTTTTTTTTGACCCCATTCCACTGCAGTCTGAAGGTCTTCCTCTAGTGTTTTGGCCATTACCTTAGATATGTGCTCATTAACGTGTCTGCTATAGAGCGTGATGTCTTCGGCAATAATACCCGTCTCAGAGACAATTTTATCAGGCATGTGATTTATGAATATCATATATAACAAAGGTTCAAGAATCGATCCCTGTGGCACACCCGCATTTATATCAAATGTTTTGGACATACGGCCATCGAGGACAACTTGGATTCTTCTCCCATTTAAGAAGGATCTAATTATGCTAAGCATTCGTCTAGTAATACCATAGGATTTTTTTTCATCAAAAGACCATCTTACTATACCCTGCCTTAGATATATCAAGGGCTACTACCCTCCCCTGTCTTATCCAGTGCTTGGTATAAACGTTCAGAGATTACAGTTAAAATATGTGCAGTAGAACAGGCTTGCCTAAATCCGTATTGGCGGTCTGACAGAAGTTTAACAGCTGTAAGGTGTTGGACTAGAGCTTGATTAATTAAGGACTCAAATATTCTGGCGAAAAGAGGGCTAATTGAGCGATAATTTAATGGGTCAGGTCTTTAGCCAGAGTTTTGGTATCACAGAAGCAGTTTTTCAGCAGCCAGGAAAACAAGATTCGTTAAGGCATTTGTTAAAGAGTTTAGAAAGAACAGGAGCGACCTCAGCGGAGCATTTTTTTAATAGCACAGCCGGTATGAGGTCAGGTCCACATGCTTTTGAAGGGTCTACGTTTTTTATAATATCATGTACTTGGTAGGGCGTGATCTTTATATGATCTAGCATGGTTTCTGTCCGCAGAGGAAAATCAGGGAGGGAATGGCTTGCTGGGTCCAAGGTAGAGTTTGAGGCAAACTGACGAGCAAGCATGTTAGCTGTCTCAGATACTGCGCAAACAACCTCATGATTCTTTGATAGTGGGTGTATTGTCGATTGCCCATTATTTACTACACTATTGTAGATTTTCCAGAAATCGCAAGTTCCTAATTTTTGCGCTTCAATGCGTTTCCTGGTGGTTTCAGTATATTTACTGCTAGATGTTGCTACTTCTTTCTTGCACTTATTTCTAGCTTCTATATACTTTTGTCTGTTTGTACATGACTTATGCCTGATAAATCTACGGTATGCATGTTGCAATGGCAGCTGCGCATGTAGAAGTAAACCATTGGGGAGAGGGGGTCTTACTGAAGAACTTCCGTGTAGGAACATGTGCTTCAATTGCTCCTTTGAACCATTCAGTAGTCTCATTTGCGCACTGTTCTGCTGGAAGAGCAAAGATATTTCCTCATGGGGCATCTCTGATGTGATCTCTAATGGCATCACAGTCAGCCTTATTGTAGTACCTTGTCGTGTTGAGCAATGGTTCTTCAACTTGGGGTCGGAAGTTTAGAGTAATATCCATCATTATCACATTGTGATCAGTATTCCCGAGTGGGCAATGAACATTTGTTACACAATCATCAGGAACAGTTTTCAGAAATAGATCCAAAAGTGAGGCTTACTGGTCCTGGCGATCTGGGAGACGGGTCTGGAACGTTACTGTCTGTGTCAGATTGATGACGCTACCAGTTGTGTTAGTGTAGTTAGAGAAACCAAGCCAATTTCTGTGGTGGGCATTAAAGTCTCCAAATACATGTATTTGTGCGCTAGCGTCAAGAGAGAGTGCTACATCTATGCTGTCAGAGACATGATTGATTATAATACAGTGCTGGGTGGAGGGAGAGCGATAAAGAAAATACAGGTAGCTAACGCTATGTTGTAAAGTTAGTTTAAAGCACATGAAGGGCTGGTCACGTGACTCTAGTTTAGATTTCCTAGACATATATTATTATTATTATTATTTGCTCACATTGAGCTTTCACACAAGTCAACAAACGATCTGATTCGAAACCTGTGGTGTTCTCTGGAGGTTAAGTGACAACAAGTCTCCCCAGACGCCCAGTTATCTCCACCTCCTTCGATAGCATTTGAAAATTAATTTGCATCATCCCAACAGCCTCTTACCATTGATTTCTCGCCGGCAGTGGCCATTGGTTTATACTGGAATTTGAGTGGCACTAAGCCTCCCCAAAGTCCCAGTTCTCTTTGCGCTTGTCCAACGAGGTCTGGCTGGCGCTCTCTCCTCGGTCTTTCAGTCCTTCTTGACCCTTCTCCGCTCTTTGATGTCACTTTTTTATTAGGAGGAGCGGTGGTGAAACTATGTGGGGATGCATGATGAGGGTTTAGAACGTGTATATATGCAGCTTTGATGTTTTTCATTCCCCGTAACGCTTATTCGTTCTCTTGTGTTATTCTCCGCATTCAAGGGGTTTCCTTAATATTTCAGACGTGTTCATTATTGCTAGTCGTTGTACTTTGCAGTTATTCCTCTGATTCCAATTTCTGCCATTCTTTTTTCGAAGTTTTTCGGAATTGTTCCTAGTAGTCCTACTATTATCTTTTGATTTTCTTCATCATCCAAATCCCTTTTAACTCTCTGGCTAGCTCTGTGTATTTGCTTCGTTTTTCCTTTTCTTTCATACTCACTCTGTGGTTAGCTGGGACAGTCTTCTATACAGATGACAGTCCTGTACCGTCACACAGTCTTCTATACAGATGAGTCCTGTCCCGTCATCTTTCCTTTTCACATAGAGACTGTCAATATCGTCCTTTGGGTGTAGTGCATTATGCATAGTCATGAGTTTCCTGGTTTTCTGGTCGAGTTATCTCAGTTCTTCTTTTGTCCACCCTATAAACGGTCCAGAGTACCTTACTAGTGATAATGCCTATATGAGGCATTCCTTTCCAATTTTCTCTTTCATTTCTGTTGCTCTGATGGTATCCGCTTTCAGAATTCCCAAGTATTTATAGTCGTTTTGTTCCCTTAGTGCCCTCATTTCTGTTTGGTTGGGTAGTTCCATGCCTTCTGTTGTTTCCGGTTTTCTCTTTCTCATAACTAGTTGTGCGCACTTTTCCATTCCAAATTCCATTTGGATATCTTGGCTGAAGATCCTGGTAGGGCTAATAAGTGTCTTTAGCTCCTTTTCGGTCATTGCAAAAAGTTTCAGATCGTCCATGTACATCAGGTGGTTCATTTTTTACTCTGTATTGGAGAACTTTTATCCCGCATGGCACTTTCTTAGAATACTATTCAAGGGCATCATGGCTATGATGAACAGTAGTGGTGATAGTGAGTCTCCTTGGAAGATGCCTGTTTGTATGTTAATTTCTGTTATGTGTTGTCCATCAGCTGTCAATTCCAGTCTGCATGTTTTCATTGCATTTCCTATTACATTGGTGATCCCGCTTGGTATTTTATACATTTTTAGGCATTCTATTATCCATGCTTGGAGGATCATGTCGTACGCTTTTTTGTAGTCGATGCATGCAGGCTAAAGTCTTTCTCCTCCTTTTTACCTCCTTTAGGATCTTTTGATCTATATATAGCAGGTCATGTGTTCCTCTTTTTCCTTTTTTGGCACCATTTCTGCTCCTCGGGGATGAGTCCATGGTTATTCAGGGAGTGGTAGATTTGTTTCCTCGGTTGTGCTGTCAGTATCTTCCACATAGTTGGTAAGCACGTGATTGGCCTATAGTTGCTAGGGACGGTTCCTTTCTCCGTGTTCTTCTGTAGCAGTGTAGTTCTACCTTTTGTCATCCAATCTGTTACGCTTGCTTCCTGTATACATCTTCTCAGGTTTTGGGCTAGTCTTTCGTGTAAGGTTGTGAATTTTTTGAACCAGTATGCATGTATCCCGTCGTGTCCTGGTGCTCTCCAGTTTGCCATTTTTCCTATGGTTTTCTTTAGGGTTTCCTTGCTGATTTCATTCGCTGTTCCTTCTTCGATTTGTCGTAACTCTTCTTTCATGTCTTTCAGCCATTCGACATTTCTATTGTGATCTCGTCGCTCTTCCCATATTTTACTCCAGTAGAGTTTCGTTTCTGTCGGATTTGGTTGTTTTGTTTTTGTTTTTCCCCCGTTCACATTTTGGTAGAATTGGCTTTAATTAGTTTTAAATGTTCTGTTTTTTTTTTGTTTTTTTTTGCATTGTTCAGATTTATATCTATATCGTCTCAATCTCGCTTCTTTTACTTTTATTTTTTTGGTCCAGTTCTTCATGTTTCTTGCTTAGCCTCTCCCTGCCAGTTACATTTCCAATATTCCGTTTTCTCCACATTGCTTTCTTCCTGTTGATCATTTTGATTTCTTTTTTAGGTTTGTGTATTTGAGTTTCTAGTCTTATTTCCCATCCAGGTTTTGTCAGTCCGCTTGTCCCCGGTTGTTTTTCTGATTTATTATTATTATTATTATTATTATTATTATTATTATTACTACTACTACTACTACTACTACTACTACTACTACTACTACTACTATGGCTGAGTCTGGTTGATGCAAGTATAAGATTGAATTCTATCGCACAGACGCGGACTCACAAACACTCACACGGACGCGCACACACACAAATACACACACTCGCGTGCACACACACGCGCACACACGCACGCACACACGCACGCACACACGCACGCACACACACGCACACACAGAAGACCACCTTCACAAACAAGCACGCACACACACATGCACGCACACACGCACGCACTCACGCAAACACATGCGCACGCACACACATAAACAAATACACGCACACTCACTCGGCCACACACAGACACACACACACACACGCCACACACAGATGAACACACACGCACACACACTATGCAAATAGTCAGGAATAGACAGTTTAAAGGCTTCAAAATCACATATAAGGAGATTTTGAAATATATAAACTCTCAATTTCTGGTTATGAATATTATTAATAAAATATTATTAACAAATGTTTATATTTAATCACACTAAATTTGCCCGACAAAGGGCTTTTTACTCGTTCAATTAAAAACTTCGGCAAATCCAACTCCCGCAGGAATAATCTTTCAAAATTATTCGGAAAACCTTCGTTTTAAATTGTCATTAGGCAGAAATACTCCCTGTGACTTGGCGCCATACAAATGGAAGTTTGTGCTGTCTCATTTATAATTTAACTTTGAGAAATCATTCAAAATGGCTACTGGGAACGCCTGCCGCCATTACATCAGAATGTTTTCATGCATAATTATACATAGGCGGGAAAACAACATAGTTTATCGTGTGTGTGAAGGAAAATAGCTTGCTTTTCTTTTAACTTCCTGGAGAAACATTTGGAACAGATAGAAAACACCACAAATATTAAATTTCCAGAATCAATGCCGAGTCTGTTAAACAGGAAACGTATATCGCCTTCGAACAGAGATCAAAATGTATTATCGGTTCTTCATCATGAAATTCATGGTCTCGTTTTTAATCCCCAAAAAGCATTTTCATTTGTCTATCAAGTTTAAGCATATAAGTCGCTTGCAATGAATAGACGGATCTTAAAGATAATATTTCATTTATGTTGACGATTCTTAAAAATAGTAAAACTAATTTCGATTATTGCTGTTTGTTTATTTATAGAAAAATATTATTTTGCATTAAAACAAAAAGTTTAAAATTCAATTAAGGTAGGTAGTTCGATGTAAACAATTATACTTACTTACTTCATGTAAAAATTATGTGTTTGTTTAAACCATCAAAAAATGGAGTTTATTTCAGTCATCATTAGAAATGGTCAACATATTAAAGCATTTCTTTATCAGTTGCTATATTAAGTTGACAAATTACACCTAGCCATATCCTCACACGTTTCTTTATTTCTTTTGGACACAATACTTAGTATTTAACAACAACAACAACAACAACAACAACAACAAATAATAATAATAATAATAATAATAATAATATCCGTTCCTTCATTTTTATTGGAAATGTAATTTATATTTAAAAACGACAACAACAACAACAACAAAAGACGAGAAAAGATAAATGCGAAGAGAAACAACTACACGGAAGATTCATAAGGATGCCAAATGGTGAAAATAACGAAAACACATGGACATTGATGCGAAAAGGACTCATAAGCCGAGAAACTGAATCCCTAATTACTGCAGTACAAGACAATTCGATAAGAACCAACCACATCACAGCAAAGATCGACAAAACACAAGAAAACAGTAAATGCAGACTCTGTGGAAAAAGAGACGAGACGATAAACCATATAATATGTGAATGCAGCAAACTGGCTCAAAAGGAATACAAGATCAGACACGACCAAGTGGGAAGGGTAGTACACTGGAAATTATGCAAACAACTACATGTCGAACGCACAGACAAGTGGTACAAACATAAACCGACAACAGTACTTGAAAACGAGAATCACAAAGTCACAGGAGCAACAAGCGTGGGTCAGACAAACTGCTGCAAAGTCAAAACATGAAACACTACATGGAACCAAGAACACTGAAACTGCATATCTATAAGTTCTCTAACCCAACCTTACCCCCATTGCCGCATCACTACACCCCCACTCCCCCCAAAAAAGAAAGAGCGAGACCAAATAACCAAGTAGAGTCAAGGAGGAAGGAAAGACCGATGAACTGACCAGACCTCAGCCGAATAAGTGCGAAGAGAATTGGGACATTGGGGAGGCTTATTGCAACTCAAATCCCAGCAAAACCAATAGCCGCTGCCAACGAGAAATCAATGGCAAGCAGCTGTTGCGATAATGCAAATTTATTTACAAATGCTATCGAAAGAGGTAGAGAGTATTGGAAACCTGAGGAGACTTGTTGTCAGGGAAAGATCTCTGAAAACCTGTGTCAAAGCTCCTTATGAGGCAATAATAATTCGTTCATTTCCATTGGACTTGGTATTTAACATTTAACCATGTCAACAAATAATATTAATATTAATCGTTCGATCACTTCCCTAGGACACAATCTCTTCTCTATATAATTAACATGAACTTATTTTTCCCCTCCGACTTTGACCTTAATAGGATTAAAAATCATGACATTACATGCAAATGTAATGCGAACAAACTGTAGCATATTATAAAAGTTGTGCCATAGGCCTATTACCTATACAGTTCCTCGGCAATCGTACATTCCTATATTTTTCCAGTTAGAGTCCACTGCCAAAATCGGTTAGATTCAATGGAAGTTGCAACATCTTTTCTCTCTATTAGAGTCCTCCTTTCCCCGTTCCCCATTTACACCGCAGCGGATGCGTTCACAAGGAACAGTACGAGGAAACACCGGTTTGGAATCATACAAAGTTATTCATGCCGTTTTTAAAAATCTTTTTTCCCTGATTTATGCTTTCTGTTTCTCCCATATTAAAATAAACAAAATAAAAATAAAAAATAAAAAAGTGAACATGCTAATATTATTATTGTTTTCTTTTTGCTTTTTTTTAGTTAGTATAAGACGCAACCTGCAGGACTAACCGGTTTTTACTTCCGGTTTACACTACTCTAACCATGAAATCTAACTATACCTTTATTTATTTGTGCTTTCAACAAAACATTTACTTTACACAAAGAATTCATTATTTACTATTTATTATTACAACGCAACGATATCGTGAATTCACTTGCATTACACTTGATTTAAAATTAAAATAAATGAATTCATTTAGAATTTGAGAAAACAAAAAAAATTAATTTACAAATCGAGTGTGATGCGAGACTACTGAAACTAAACCAAAACAAACTTCACTGCGGAATTGATATTTGACCTAATTCACTTTTTAGTTAATTCATCACGTTTTTTTTGCGCTTTCGCATCAATGATTCGAGTTCGAGTCCCCCCCCCACCTCAAACTTTTTTTAAGGATTTTTCAAACACCCGGGTACCGCTGGACCGTTCGTATTGCATCACGTTCATTTTTTAATTGTTTTTTTTTTCACGCGTTTTTAAAAATAGTTTCGACATTGTTTGTTTTTATAATATTTAAACAGGTTTGTTACTTCGCTTTGTTTTCATTTTACCACCCCTCAATCCAACACGCATCTAAAAACCAGGGCAACGCCGGGTATCCTCCGCTAGTTTTTAATAATTAACAACGACAATAATAATAATAATAATAATAATAATAATAATAATAATAATAATAATAATAATAGCTTTCACAACTTAGCTCTAGAGAAAGAACTCCCAAATGAAAAATTTTTGCACTTAACAAAATTTAAATTAAAGTTAAATTCTGGACACCCGTAGAGCAATATGACGCCACCCACATTAAAATTTTTTCTCATATAATTCATGTGACGAGAGGCCAACATATACTTTGGGTACATATGAAACATGTGGTGCTTATAAAATAGATTTAAATTATTATGTTGCCAGGAATAGATTTAGGCTTTAAACGACCCTTTGACTCGTATAATTTGAGTTTCGCTTCATTACCTTTGACCGACACACACATACTTTTTTTTAATGAAAATGTTTTCGATTCATCGTTTTTGAAATAAAAGAACAAAGTTTTAACTAAGACATATGATTTTGGAACTCAGTAATGAAGAGACAGGAGAGTTTTTACGTAGCTGCTACAGTAGAAATACGCTGATTCTGTTATATTAAACTGATATTGTTCCATCCGAGCTGGGGGGGGGGTCAGTAAATATTAGCATCCGTAACCTCTTTATCTTGTGTATAACCATTGTTTGCTATAATTTTTATACATTAAATACATTCGAATGATAGAGAGGAGAGCGAGTGGGAAACATAGAGAGAGAGGGAGAGAGAGTGAGTGTGTGTGTGTGTGTGTGTGTGTGTGTGTGTGTGTGTGTGTGTGTGTGTGTGTGTGTGTGTGTGATAGAGAGAGACAGAGACAGAGACAGAGACAGAGACAGAATGGAGAAAGCGAGGGAACGACAGGTAAAAGGGAAGATTTAGAGATGAAAAATAAGGCAAAGAAAATGAGAGCATAGGAAAGAATGTAATATAAGAGGAGAGAATGGAAAGAGAAATAAAGGGAATGAGAGAGAAAGAGAGAGAGAGAGAGAGAGAGAGAGAGGGTGTACATAAAGGAGGAAAGAGTGAGAATGGAGTAAGAAGAAAGAGACGGTTGAGGGAGGGAAATGAGAGAAAGTAAAAAGAAAGAGATGGGGGAAGGGGGATCGCAAAGAATTAATGCATTCTTAATTTATATTCAATAACCAATCGTCGTGTTTGCTTGTTCTATTGGTCATTAATTATCGATTAATTAATCAATCACTTACTGACAGCGAAACCCTTTTTGCGCTTATTGTTTCCTGGTGGAGTATTTCTATACATTTTGAGGTCAATCTTGTTTACATTCGTCAAGACAATCAATAAATTCATCCCAACGCATCGAACATGCGTGGGGTGGGGCTAGACACATTAGCAGAAAAGAGTTGCGGCAAAGGATTTAAATGTTTTATTGATCAAGGAAACATGAGGGTTAGATTTTCCAAACAATAAGAATGTCGAGTAATGACTGATGGATATCGATCCTTGTTGTGATTTTCCTGGAATATAGATAGAAAGCGGGGGAAGAGAGAGAGAGAGAGAGAGAGAGAGAGAGAGAAGGGAGAAAGAGAGATACAAAGAATGAAAGGGGAGAAGATAAACAACAGAAAAGAAAGTAAGAATTGATTTTAAGATGAATCTATTCAATTCATACAGAAAATGATTCCATGATAAGCGTAACAAACTAACGAAAACGTTATTTAAAACTTAAGCGTGGCATTTGTATTATTTGGACTAGTCCTTTCATATTGGATATTATTGTATCAACGTTTCGGCCGATATAATCTCCGATCATCTCAAGACACATGCGCCGAACTCATAAATTTATACGGTTTTTCGATTTATACACTTTCTTTAATTTAAAGGAGTAGATTACTTTCATTTCGTCAGTCATGGTCGGTTATAATGTTTACTAAGTGTTATAGCCCTGTTAAGGGTTGAAAATAAAAAACAAAACGTAAAAATAAAGTAACAACATGTATTGTCAAGCGTACAATAGGTGAGTTGTTCGTCGTAACCGACGAACGACCTAGGTTGGTCGACCGGATATCAACTGGGTATTTATTTGCTTTCCCCCCGGAAGAAAATGTGACACATGGTCGTTTTTAATGTGGATGAAAACCAGCTCCCCTTAAAATTAGCACTTTGGCAGTTTGCAAAAATAAAATTGCTTTAGTATAGAAAGGTTTCCCCCCCTCCATTGACTGAGGACAATTAATTAGAGTGTAGCATCTGTGCAGACATCACAGTTCAGTGATCAGCCCATTACAAGTACCTTACAGTTTAGTGTTCCTGTATTTATTTATAGTGGAATAGTCTATTAGCAGATAAAATAGGTTAGTTTCGACACACATCCTCCCCCCAAATTGGTAACTCTGGAGTATGTATGCGTTTTTTTTCTTCTTTGAGTGAAGCATGAACGGCTCGGTGATTTTTATTTGCCTGCCCGAACATTGTGGTTCTGGTGTGATTTGGGGAGGCTCAATATCAAATGTGTCATAGACGGTTTCAATAGCCTCTACTTTTTTTTTTATTCATTGTTCAGGACACAAAGTTCTTCTTTTGACCTGCAAGAAAAACGTTTTATTATCAATTTCTCATGTATTAATCGCGAGAATTAAAAAAACAATTGATTATCAGCGTGGGTAGACTCCGCCACAAGTAATTAAGGGTCAATAAACCCCACCTTGGACCCCGATTTTAATAATGTATCCGGCAAGGGGCGATATTGACACAGGGGTTTGCACCTGTGTTATTAACCTTATAAACTATCTATTTTGAAAAGACGCCGGGTAAAACAGTCCGGCGGTTCTTCCATATAGTGGAAAAACAGTTTGAGTGTTATTATTTTGCTGCCCGTACAATCTTGACTCTCAGTAAAATATGTTCCAATACTGGGGAAAATAGAGTTGCTACTGGTACCTGTTGCGGTGTAACTGAAGTTTTCGTATCCGGTGAAAAATCGCCTGAAGTCGCATAAATATTTACGACTGGGTCGGTTCGGGAAGATGTCATAACTAGGGCTATGACAAGAGAATATTCTTTTTATTCTTTTGACTCTCGAGTATATATCCGACAAAGTTAGACACAGTTGATCAATTGAGAACCACATCACTCTATCTAAAAACATATAAGATATTTACTGATATATACTCGAGAGTCAAAATAATAAAAAGAATATTCTCTTGTCATAGCTCTAATCATCACTTTAAGACTAGGAGTAGAGTGCCCTGTCTGATTTTGGTTTCTTGGTTTGTGGTTAGGCGCTGTTTTCCTTAAGGGAAAACTATTTTTGTTCGGTCTACAACAGTATCAATTTATTTCCGCCTTTTGTTTGGCTTTTAGTGACCTAGAACAAAAAAGATTCTATTTTAATTTGTTTTTCTGTTGTCTTTTTTAGTTTTGTTTTGCAAAAGGTATTGATTGGCCGGTTCCATAGTTTAAATTCATGTATCTATAGTAATTGTCTGTATTTTTGAGATGAGGTCTTTTCATTGATTGAGATTGTCGGACTGACTTCCTCATCTTGGTTGGTATAGTCACAACGGTCGAAACGTTGTGACTATAACAACCAAGATGAGAAAGTCAGTCCGACAATCTCAATCAATTCATGTATCCAGTTCGACCCGACTAGGTTAGTGGTATTCTTTGATACATAAGCTTTTATTTTTTCTGTCCAATAATGTGACGCTTGATAAAAATTCACCTACTGAGTTAATTTCCGTACCGTAAATGGCCTTTGCTGAACTTTTATTGTCACGTATTCTCGCGATCCTTCTTTGTTATTTTCAGTTTCCGTCAAACACACTCGAGCCTTGTATTTACTTTTATTTCTGCAATGAGTACCTTTGTGTCCCATTTTCTTTAGATATAAGACCTTTTCCTGATAAACATGGACAGCCCTTAACCCAATGCAAATTACCACATCGATTACACGGAAAGGAGATTTTTCTTTCTTCAAATTATTTCCTAGTTGCTTGCTGATGCATGCGTACTTTTTCCCTAACTTGTGTTTTATTTTTACGCATTTTTAAAATTGTCTGTCTACATTAATCTACGTGACTCTAGGTTCGATATCGAGCGAACCTTATTTAATAATTTCTTAATTTCTAGCAGTCTCCTCTTAACTTTTGTAAGGCTAAATTTGTTTCATTTTCAAATTTTATTTCATTTTCTGCATCTAGACCTGGAGTCAGTCCTTGCGCAAATACTAAAACTTTAATATTGTTCACAATGAGGTCTGCATGTTTTAATTAGTCGCAATGTTTATTTACCATGGCTGCGTACGTTGCAAAATCAACCTCATTATTCTTCTGTGAATTCAGACATGACCAACGCTTATGGAATAAGGAAACTTTGGGGCTAAATAGTTCTGTAAGAAGTTCCAGCGTAACGAGCAAAGTTAATTCCGACGTTTTACGTGGTAAAATAAGATACTCAAACTTTGTATATTCGGCCATCTCTAGTTTCCGTCATAGTAAACCGAACTTTTCTGGTCCGACCACTGTTTGAAGTCTATACTTAAAAAATCTTCATACTGACGAAAATAGGCTGCAAATGATTTACCTTCTTTAGGTCTGTAGCAAAAATTGTCAGTCGCATTTCATATTGAATCTTGTGAAAATGCGGTATTATTATCTTATTATATTATGACTTGTATAAACAGCTCTTCTATGCGCTGTTGTTGTGATTTTCTTTCATCTGAGCGCTTATGGTTTTCACATAATTATTGTTGTCTTTCATCTTAGTGTTTCTGGTGTTAAACTAATTGTTATTGGTGTTGTTGTTATTTAATTTGTAGTTTTAATAATTGTTTCAGTGTACTTTGTAAGGCGTTCATTTTTGTATGATGGGTAAAATACAGAATTTACGGAAATTAGCAAAACTTTGTTCACATTAAGCAAGTTCTTGTATTTTTATAACAGCTGGGGAAAGGGAACAGTAATTTGTTTCATTCAATAACTTTGCAAATGAACTTTGATTATAGTTTTAAATTTCAAGCGAATGTCTTCTTCGATAAAAGAGAAAACATTATATGTCGCGAAAAATATTCAATATTCCTTCAAAACAAATGTCTTTTTATAGCACAAAAAATGTTGACCGAAAAGTAAAAAAAAAAAAACGAAAATCGTATAGACTTTTTTATTTTATTAAATAAACAACAACAAAAAAGTTTGTTGGCAGACATTTAATGATGTGAAAAAATAACCACTTTTAGTCAATTCAATGTAGCACTAAGAAGTTACGAGGAAACGGAAAAATAGTCAAGGAGTGTAATCAATGTACAAACATCATGAAATAATAGACCGATTTTTTGATAGTTTGAAACATAATCCAGTTATACTTTTCCAATAATAATAAGAAGAAAAAGAAGAAAAAAGAAGACGAAGAAGAAGAGGAAGAAGAAGAAGAAGAAAAGAGGAAAAAAATAGCTGAAATCCTGAGGTAAATCCGAGAATACTGAAACCAAACAACATATACTGTGAGCACTAACCAGTAACTTGAATGCTGCAAACAAAAAATAAAATAAAAAATAGAACGAATGCGACTACATGACACCAAGAAAACTGAAATCGCGAAATATAAGTTAATTACGCTTCCATCCTGCGCCAATAAATGATTACGTCCACAATGGAATGTTCCACACAAAAGAGTCGTGAAGAATGTAGGAGGACTATAAAGGGAAAACACTAGGCCTTCACTGGAGTATCGGGGAGGCTTTTTGCAACCTAAACCCCCAGGGACTGTCAATGGCTGTTGCCAGCGAAAAATCAAGACGATCCTACAATACTATAAAGCAATCTGTGCTAGTTATCGAGAGGACGAAAAATCTGTGGAAACTGGTTGTCACTCAGACTCTAGGGAACACCACAGGTTATAACAAATAGATGATAGCTTGTAATTGTCTGTGTGAACTATACAATGAATGAATGAATTAATGAATGAATAATAAATGATTATTATTAATAATAATAATAATAATAATAATAATAATAATAATAATAATAATAATAATAGGCAGGAATCCTATTCTGGTTTGCTTAGTTAGGCCCTGTACTAAACTAGTTAATAACAATGTAATAAAGTAATAATCTATATATACACCCAATACAAGAGGTCAAAGGTATAACTTATTTACCTCTGCCTACAGCTCCAATTAAATATGTAAATTTAATATCTAAATAATTTAATTGGTTTAATTTTCCAATTACAACATTAAATAAAACGTAGCTTAAAATAATGAAATAACAAGAAAACAATTTCTATTATTTTTATTTTCCTAGTAATTTATTACATTTACACCTTAAAAATAAACAAAAATGCTGCTTACAAATTTTAAAGCTAATGAGTTTAGTGAAGTGTTTTTAGTGAAGTGTTTCCTCATACTATTTGTATTAAACTTACATTTCAGCCAGAGCGTTTCTTAGCATTCCGACTTTGCCGTAGTCAGCCATCCTATAATTTCAGGACTTCCCTGAATAAACATATTTTCTAGTCTGAATGAGGTATGGTCGGGTCCAGGGATGAACGTCTTATGCATTACTTTCTCCTTTGGGAGTTATGTTTACTTGATTTTCATTCGGCCGAGAAATTCTTAGCAGAAAAGCCGACATATCGGTTCCTGGTTATTTTTGTACTTAATCAGAGCGTCTCCTCGAGAATCTGGTGTCGTCTACATTTAGTTTGGTGCAACAGATTATGGGAAACAAGAAAACACCAGTATTTGCCAAAGGAATAAAGTGAAAAATACAAGTAAAGCGCCTGGTTATAGTCGAGGGCGACCCTAAGATTCATTTTTTATTAACTTATACACCGAGGTATTATGCTATATGCCCATGATCTGTACCTCATAATGCTGAGTGTTTAGCAAGGGGATATCATATAGGTTTTTTAAATTTTTGCTATGACTCAGCCAGAGATTGAACCCTAGTTTGTTAGCTAGTGAATACTCTTACCGTCACAAAACTTTCGAATTAAACTCTTTCTTTCATATAAGGAGGTAGATTATTCTCATTTCGTCAGCCATGCCCGGTTAGAAAATTTACTAAGTAAATTTTATTTTACTTTATTTTTTGTTAGTATTACTTGTAGTTAGAACCTTCAACCTCTGGAAGACTGTCACTTAAAACTGAATTTTATTTTACATCCTAATCTATTGTGCAACGTGTCATATATTTACGTGTCCAGTTCAAAATTTTATATAGATTCCCGAGTTCAACATAAAGATTTCCAAGTTCCACGAGAAGACGATAGGAGAATACATGAAGCGAAACGTTATTAGAATAACATTAAAGAACAGAATAATGGTTCCGTTTCTTAGCTATTAAATACTTTTACCGTTATGCTAAATGTGCAGATTGTAACATATGCAATTATCCTTATTTAAACGGTCCTGGATATGACCTTAAACTATATCCGATGGTGAGGCCCCAGCTTGTGGGCTTTGGGGAGTGTAGAGCCACCCTTTAATTGCCATTGCTCCCAGGTCCACTCTGATCCGGAGTGGTAGTACCTGTTAGGGTCCCAACTATGGGTTAAATAGAAACCGACTTAAAAAAAAAACAACAAATATACTCTATTAAAAAATTGTTCTTCAAAATCACTGGATTTGGCATTAAATAATTCAAAAGGGTTGATATGCCGTAAAACAAACCAACCAACCCGATTTAAACATGACAATCACAATATATGTCATCGGATGAAATCTTAACAAGGTTGATAAAGATACCCCTTCCGCTGAAAAAACAAAACAAAAAAAAACAAAGCTTACATTGACCGGAAATGTAAAATCTTTTATTGCTGTCCGTTGAAAGGTTTTCCTAAAATGAACCTCGAATTTTATTTACTATTTCAAAGCTACTTTCGGTTTCCCTTTTTATGAACTTGGCATAATAAAAATTTGAACAATGTTCATCCGTAGTATGAGTTTTATATATTTTCTATTATAATAATTATATATTTGTGCTTTATATGCGGCATATTTTATGTAAATTGTCTGGTTTGTTATCTATTTATTATATATAAAAGCTTTTCTTAGTTATTTAGTCTGAAAACGCTATAATGTGTGACTATGGAAGATTATATATATATATATATATATATATATATATATATATGCATGTATGTATGTATACACTCGTGAGCAAGAGAAATGGGTCAAACAAATTTTATACATTTTATTGCACTTAAAACTATATTAAACAAAGAACAATTGAACAAGGAAACGTAAATGAGACTAATAACACAGTACAGGACATTTACTTCAATAAATGCTTAGTATGGAATCGCATTCCCTTTTGTATGTCTTTAAAAGAGCAATCTTTTTAGACATGCTCTCAACCAAAGTAGAACACTGCGAAGAGGAGATGCTATTCCATTCGCTTTGCACAGCTTCCCACAGTTTATCATTGTTCTCAAAAGTTCTTCCGGTCAATGCACGAGATATTATGAACCAAATATTCTCGATTGGGTTTAAATCGGGGCTTTGACCTGACCAAAATATCAAATCAATTAAATTATCAGAAAACCATGTTTTTTTAGTTTACTTTAGCGTGTGCATGGGGCATTATCATATTGAAAAATAATGTTCTGGGATATTCTCAGCTTCTGGATCCTTAATAACAGTCCTGTTTCTAATATTCGAATGTATTCCTTTGTATTGATTAACTTCTCACATCTAATAAGTTCTCCAACTTCTGTTACAGTAAAAAATCCCCATACCATTATCCCTCCATTCCCGTGTTTAACTCTCGTTTTTTATGTAACTTGGAGAAAACTTTCTCTAGTTTTCGATTGCCCCATTCAGGAGCATCTGGAGCATCACTAACAAGACAAAATCTTGATTCTATCTAAGCAGAAAACATTCCTTAACTCGTCTGTATCTTTCTTGTCATAACACGAGAAAAATCTCATTCTATCATTGATGTTCCTCTTAGATAAAAATGGCTCCTTTGCACACCTTTTAGAGGAAATCCCCTTTCTTTCATTCGTCTTGATATTGTATATCTAGACAGAGAATTTCCACACCCTGTTTTGAATTCTTTGCTATGGTCAACATAAGTTTTCTTTCGATCCTGCAAAATAGTTCATTTAAGCCTGTGGTCGTCCTTCAAAGTGAATGGTCTAGGGCGACCAGATCCAGATTTCTTTTTACCAAGTGTTCGACTTCGAACTTTTGATCAATTCGCTTCATTACAGAAAGATATGTTTTCACATTTTCTTTTCTTAAAATATGAAAAATCTGCTTGTAAGTCATTTTGGACTTTCTTAATCCTGCAATTCGGGTTTTTATATCCTCGCCAAGATGCGGTCTTACAATTTTAAGGTTTACTTTTTCCACTTATTATGCTATAATGATAATGTTCTGCAAAATAGAAATTTTCAGTTAAAATTAACAAAAATTCATGGAAAAATATTAAAAAATCGATGTCTTCCTTATTTCGTTCTTGGCCCATGAGTGTATATATATATATATATATATATATATATATATATATATATATATATATATATATATACACAAGGACCCCCCCCCCCAAAAAAAAAGCTAAGTGGAGGCATTCTAGAACATATGCTGTAGAACGGAGAAAAAAAAAGGCCAAACACCCTAGTATTTTGATGTGATGTTTTGAATATAATAAACTAGTTATGACCAAAGTTTCATTTCATTCGGACAAAACACTAAGAAATAGGCCTAATTAGAGTTGGGGCCCGTTTTTCAGGTCACCCTGTATATATATATATATATATATATATATATATATATATATATATATATATATATATATATATATATATATATAATGATGTTATAGTCATTAAATCACTGTGACAGAAATTAAAACATTTAGAAATAAATGTTTTAATTTCAACGATATTTCTCGCGGTTAACGGTGTTTAAAGCTAATAGATTCAGAGATGGCTTCGTTGCCGGATTCAAATCTCCCGACCGACAGTAACTGTGACATCGTGCACAGATGATTTAGAAAAAGAGTAAACACCATTGTCTGTAGGCATTTAATAAAATAAATTATTTATAATATATATATATATATATATATATATATATATATATATATATACTCTCTCTCTCTCTGCTCTTTTCGTAATTATCCATCTATAAACTTCTGTTTCAGGCTATCTCCTTTTCTTTCGGGGAAACCATTTCTACTTAGAACATACATAATAAAATAATTACTGTCTAGGACAACAGCATATTCCTTTCATTGTTTCGACTCTCGAGTGTGTATCCGTTGATATCTTATATGCGTTTATATAGAGTAATGTGGTTATATAGAGTGATGTGTCTAACCGTGTCGGATATATATTTGAGAGTCAAAACAATGAGAAGAATATTCTGTTGTCATAGCCCTAATAACTATAATAAAAATCGAACCATTTCGTGAATAACTAAAAGTTTAAACACAGCATAATAATTAGACAGACATACGCGTACAAACATGCGTATATATATATATATATATATATATATATATATATATATATATATATACATGCATATATATATACATATATATATATATAAAATTAAATAAACTTCATATAGGTCAAATTGATATCCCTATGCAATTAATCTACCTATTTTTCTATCAAAAATAGCTATTTCTCTATTCTTCTGTTTATCTATCCATCTATCTATCTATCTACCTACCTACCTACCTACCTACCTACCTACCTATCTACCGGTATGCCTGTGTACGTATCCATGTCCCACGCTATTTTCTTTTCTTTTGGGGAAACCATTTCTAAACAGAATATTTTTAAATAAAAAATTACAAATGAAAACTAAACTACCTAAATTGTTGTCAAAAACACTAAACTCAACGCGTTAGAAATCTCCACCATTTTTCAAGCATTCCTGTGGAGATGTTTTTGATTAAGACATTGATATAGATGAAGCAACAGACAAAAATAAATACGTTAATTCTAATAAGATTTCCCATTGAATCTGCCCAAGAAATTTCTGCTGCTATTATAAAACCCTTGTGCTAGTCCACTAAGGTTTTTCAAACTTAATAAATCACTATACTCTTGGTAACTGTTTGATTAGAAAGGAATTTCTCGGAGACGAACTTCTATTTTATCCATGGCTTAAGAGTGTGCGTTAATTCCATTTATAATGGTATTCATTCGTTATTGAAAGTAGTTGATCGAATGCGATTTGAAATCGTCTTAACAACATCATAAGTTACATAGATACTGCAAACTTATACTAAGACTGGAAACTACGCTATATTCCAAAATGTTACTGCCAAATTTATTCGCTCTTTGATAACAAAATGAAAGCCTATAATTAAAAATAACAACACACACAGACAGACACACACACATATATAAATATATGATATAATAAATTTATAAATAGTGAGCATTTAAAATAAAACTAATGAAGCATCCATGGTCCCCCGTGACTGCACAGTGAACGAGGCATAAAAATGACTAAGTTCAGCATTTGACCCCCCCGTTTAGTCCCAAAAGACCCTAGAGGACGTCAAATCCTGGTGAAAATGAACAAATGGTGCAGTTTTAGGCCTTAACATATGTAAATTTGAGTTCTACACCATGCAAAAAAGAAATGACTAAGTCCATTTTTTGCCTCCCCATTTAGCCCCAAAAGTTCCCAAGGCCTTAATATATTTAAATTTAAGTTTAGCACCATACAAAACTTCTGAATAGACACACAAAGACAATTTTGGACAAATATGGAAAAAGAGTCCCTAAAATGGAGTGTTTTTATTAGCCCTTAAAGCCCCTGGGGCACACCCAAGAGTTATTGTGACGTATAGACAAACAAAATTATATAGAAATCAGTTAATTACAACTTTTCAGAAAGTTTTATAAAAATACAAGCCATCAATTTTTTTAATAAGTACGAGGGGCGTGCAATAAGTAATGCCCCTGACCCACTTCCCATAACAGTAGAGCAACGAAACTTGGCACAGTTATTAGTCTTTCTCTACATAGGAATCACTCAAAGTTATGCATTTCTCCCATCGCTTGATGCAGCTCTGGAGACCGTTTTTGTAGAACACGCCAGGTTGGTCCTCACACCACGACGTGAATTCAGAAATGAAGGCTGCATCATCTGGGAAACGCTTTCCTTTAAACATCAACTTCATGGCTGGGAAGAGGTGAAAGTCAGAGGGTACAAGGTCAAGAGAGTAGGGAGGATGGGGAATGATTTCATAACCACACACCTGTGCTTCTGATCTGGCGACATGCGAGTTGTGGATCGGAGCGTTGACCTGCAGGAGGAGGGTACCTTTGCTGATCTTGCCTCGCCTCTTGATTTTGATAGCTTCCCTTAATTTCCTCAAAAGTGAAGCATAATAGGCTCCTGTAATTGTGGTACCCTTTGCCAGGAATCTGTCATCACTACTCCCTCCTGGTCCCAGAAGACTGTGAGCATGACCTTGCCAGCGGAGGGCTGCGCCCTTGCCTTCTTTAGGAGTGGTGAGTCCAAGTGCTTCCACTGCATTGACTGGGCTTTGGTCTCTGGAACATAGTGATGGACCCAGGTTTCATCCTGTGTAATCAGTCTTATGAAAAACTTTGACTCATCTTCTTGGCACATCTCCAAATTTATCATCGAGCTCTCGACGCGTTCTCGCTTCTGTAATGATGTAAGCAACCTGGGAATCCATCTGGCAGACACCTTATGCATATGCAAATGGTCATGAATGATAGTTTCCACAGACCCTGTACTAATCTTGACATCTTGGGCTATTTGGCGAATAGTAATGCGCCGATCTTCCAAAATGGCAGTCTCAACTTGACGGACAGATGCCTCATCAATGGCAGAAGGGGAGGGGGGGCGACAAGGTCTGGGAGCTGTTTTTACAGACTTCCAGCCATGTTTTAATTCACGATGCCAGCGTTTTACAAGGTCATATGATGGGGCATTATCACCATAAGTTTCTTTCATTTCATCAAAAGTCTCCTGTGGTGTGCGTCCTTTCAAATACAAAAACCAGGTCACTGCTCGACATTCAATTGGCTCCATTTCACACCTGACTCAGTTCAAACACCTCTAAACCAGAAACCATAATTAGTTCAGAGCTGTAATTTGCCACATAACCTGTAGACATATAAATCATTGCACATGCAAAATTTCAGCTAGATAAGACAACTGGAAGTGGATCAGGGGCATTACTTATTGCACGCCCCTTGTAGAAAAGTGTTAATTTTAGCCATTTTAACACGAAAGGCACCCCTAGGGGACAACCGGAGTTTTCCCGGAACATTCTTTCTGTCACTTTTATACTCATAGCATGTTAAATGTTTGTGAAAAATTTCAAAAACTCCAAGGCGTAGTTATTGAGAAAAGTGCGGCCAGACGAACGAAGGAACGAACGAACAAGGTTGAATTTACAGGCCCACCCTTTTTGTTGTTGGGGGGGGCAATAATTTAATAAACACAGTAGTCTATAGCCATTTTTAAACACGCTTGGAAGATCTTTTCAAAAGGCTTATTCAATAAATAGTTCACGTCAAAGGGAATAAAAAAACAGAAGTATGACCATCAAAAATATTCTCTTCATTTATTTATCCCTTTTTAATTTGTGATGGAAAAAGCAAATCCTCCACCATCCTTAGTCAGTATCTTTATAAAGTTCTACCAGATATTGAGTTTGATGGGAGGGGCATGGAAGCAATATATTGTTTAGTTCTGCCAGAGGTTTTGACAATCCAGGTTTTAGTCTTTGTTTTCATAGCATCTCTTTCTGATATTACGCTGATCATACAGACGGCTATCCTATAAGCTCAGAAATCATGGATACCTTGTGAAACCAGCTTTAAGTCCTAAGATGAGTCCAACAACTTTAAGATCTTACCAACTATTTATGATTCTGATAGTTCGGAGAAGGCAACATATGTTCAGTGCATTTGTTATATTCAACAGTTATCAATGAAAATGTAGTTCCAATATTAAAAAGAACCGCATCGGGTCTTCTGTTGCATGAGAGTCTTAATTGGGAAGTTTAATTTCATAACATCATATGTTATACGAAGTTATTCAATTAGGTAAAAAATATTGTTACAGTAAACGAGTAGAGATGCTTCATCAAACATAAATAATTTTCCAAATTATCTCTCACGGTCTCAATGTCAATAGAATATCGTTTATGACAGCAGCAGACGAAAACCCAGTAGGTTCAAGTTTCGTGTCAGATCAATGAGTTTGAATTGAGTCAAAGACAACGCTGTATGATCCTTTTTATTTTTTGACACGCATTCCTCACACTTAGCTTTATCAATCATGTCATTCGGAAGATACCGTCATGTGGGACTAGCATTATGCACGGCACCAGGAATAGCACGGCATTGAACACGGTGTTTTTTTTATTTGATTGATGCGTTTTAGATTTGCCATGCAAAAGTATTAGTGAGTAACATGGTCTCCTTCCCCTCACACCATTGGGAGACTAAATGACATATTCTTCCCTTGATTTTTCCTCTATTTTCATAAACTTTCGAAACACGTTTTTCAGTAGTTATGAAGAGCGAATACCTTATTCTGCCCTGAACTCCAATGAAAGCTTGATACGCTGTTTTCACAAAACCGATGATTTCTGTTTGGCCGCCTGGATGAACAACGTATCCATATATGTAACAGGACTGATTAATTTCTTTTTTACTGAAGATCAAGTTTTTTAAACCTAAGACGAGAAAAAATAATTATTATTATTAATTACCCAAGACCTTGTTTTGCAAAGGCAAAATTCATGAATGCTTAATCTGCGATATTTGAAAACGATATACTGGAAAAGAAATGGACTATACCTTAGAAAGTATGTTTGAGCTAGAAAATATACTGCATTTTTTAACTCCGCATGTGCAAAATGCCATAAAGAAGTGGGGGAACTCATGAGATTTAAAAATAATTAAATTTTGTGATACAGACTAGGGTTATAATATAAATGACTCCAAAATGTCAGTTTGAGTTTTTTTTTCTGTTCAACTTTATAATTGTTTTGTATTATGCTCTCATAATATCGCTTACGAAATCTTTTCATTTTTTACGGATTAAGCATACCACACACACACACACACACACACACACATACACACACATACATACATACATACATACATACGTACGTACATATATACATACATGCATACATACATACATGAATGCATACATACAAACATACATACATGCATACATACACACACATATATACAGAGAGAGATAGAGAGAGAGAGAGAGGGAGAGGGAAGTAGAGAGAGAGGGACTAAGGGAGGGTGATAGATAAATAAATATATTTACATAGAGAGAAAAAACATAGAAATCTATTGATGCATAGACAAATTTGTATTCATAATTTAGTATTTTAACCTGATAACCTATGCATTGAATAAAATCGCAGCTGCGATATGTATTCACATATGTAGCCAATTGTTTTACTAAATGCACTTCTATTAGTTATTAAGCACTATCTTCTTAACACCGTACTTTCATCGGATAAACATGTGTAAAGCAACAACAATACATATTATTATATAAAAGTCACGTTGTGTGTGTGTGCGTTTCTTGCTCATAAGTTCTGAAACGGCTGTGATTATTTTTTGCAAAATTCACACAAAGCTAATTTATATGCCTGGCAGTGTTCTTAGATATATTTTGTACAGAAATTCGCCCGGTAAGTATAAAAAATCGAAACAATATGTTTTTAAAATAGCTTTTCTTATAGATAAAAAAAGAGTAGTTTTTACAAGGGATTATTTTACGTTACACCGGCTAATAGAGATAATAAAATTCCAGCCAATAACTTCCCCTGAAATACACTTTTACTATAATCTGGAGATATAGCTCAGTAGTAGAGAATTCAACTACAAATTGAATGATCCATTGTTAAAGCCCGAGCGTACCTCAATATTCTATTTTAATTTGTTCTTATTAATGACTTCAATTTACGATTAAAGAAGAGGTAGCATTTCAGATCGCCGCAAATCATTTCTTCGTTTGAATATTTTAAAGCTAAATATTAATCAGAAGTGACTTTTTCAGGTCATTTATCGTCAAGTCCTAATGTTAGCTGGTGTGATATTGTAAACAGGCAGAGACGGGATTTTATGAACAACATTATCATTATTATTTATTAATTTATTTATTTTGCGAATTAGTCCACCGGGCAAAATATTCCTCATAATATAAAATAGTCAACAGAAGATTGATTTTATGATAATAATACGCATTCTGCATAAATCAAAATATATTTAAGCGTATTACATGACCAGGATCTCCGTGTGTCCAGTTAGTTTATATATATATATATATATATATATATATATATATGTGTGTGTGTGTGTGTGTGTGTGTGTGTGTGTGTGTGTGTATGTATATCATGTCCATCGTGCCTCTATTTGGGCGAAAGCCACTTTGGGACTCGGGAAGGATGGTTTCTACAAGGGGTGTAAGCCTGTTGGCCAAAACCTGAGCTAGGGCTTTCCCTGTGGTAGAGAGAAATGCCCCGGTAGTTCCCACAGTTTCCCTTGTCTCCCTTCTTAAAGATTTAGACAACTAGGGCATCTCTAAGTTGTGCAGGGATTTTCTCTTGTTCCCATATTTTGAGAAGCAGGGCATGGATGTGTCTGAGAAGATCAGGCCCGCCTTTCTTCAGGACTTCTGCTAGGATGCCGTCAGAACCAGCCGCCTTGTTGTTTTTCATCTTCCTAATTGCATCACGCACCTCTTCCAGACTGAGTGGTTCTCCCATGCTCTCAATTATGGGCTGTTGAGGGAGTTTTCCAAGGACCTCCATCTCTGGAGTGGTGTCCATGTTCAGAAGATCCTCGTAGTGCTCTTTCCATCTATTTGTTATTTCTCCCTTTCCTTTCAGCAGCGTAAGCCCATCCTTAGACCGAAGGGGGGTCAGAGAACGATAGCTGGGGCCGTATACCACTTTTGTGGCTTCAAAGAATCCTTTGGTGTCCTCAGAGTCAGCAAACTGCTGGATCTCCTGAGCCTTCTTAATCCACCAGAGGTTCTTCAGCTTCCTGACTGTCGATTGGACAGCCGCTTTAGCCTTGGCATGGGCAGCTCTTTTAACCTTGCAATTGATGTTATTCTGCTAAGAAAAGTGCAGGAAGCAAAATTTACCACTATACATGGCTTTTATAGACCTTACTAAAGCCTTGACTCGGTGAACCGTCAAGCCCTTTGGCTGGTTCTTGCAAGGTTTGGATGCCCAGAGAGGTACATTCGGGTACTGAGACTGCTACATGACAATATGTCAGCTACAGTTCTCAGTAGTAGTGGAGATGAAACAGAGCCCTTCAGGGTTGACACAGGAGTGAAACAGGGATGTGTCATTGCCCCAACCCTGTTCTCCATCTTCATTACTGCTATCCTCCATCTCAAAGACAAACATCTTCCCCGTAGAGTTCGGATTATGTCCAGAACTGACGGACGACTTTTTAACATCAACAGATTCACGATCAAAGGTCGAACGAACACCATATCCATTATGGAGCTACAGTATGCAGAAGATAACGCGCTTGTAGCCCTCTCAGAAGAGGACCTACAGTGTACACTGGTTGCCTTCACGAGGGCGTACACACAGCTAGGACTAACAATTAGTATAAAAAACTCAAATCCTCCATTAATCACCACCAAACAGTACTCCAGTCTCACCCCCAAACATCTCCATCGACAACGCTAGACTGGACAATGTGGACCACTTCCCATACCTAGGCAGCATCCTATCATCAAAAGCCAACATAGATGATGAAATACAACACCGTCACAGCTGTGCCAGTGGGGCTTTCTCAAGGCTAAGGAAGAGAGTATTTGAGAACCGTGACCTTCTGGCAAAGACCAAAATCATGGTATACAAAGCTGTCTTGCTGCCCACTATTCTCTATGGATCGGAGACCTGGACCACATACGGGAGGCACGTAAAAACCCTGGAGACGTACCACCAAAGATGCCTCCGAAAAATCCTCAGAATCAGTTGGAAGGACCGACGAACCAACGCCAGCGTCCTAAGTGAGGCTGACATTCCTACTATCACCGCTACTGTTACTCAACGCCAGCTCAGATGGAGTGGTCATGTTGTCCGAATGCCGGATCTCCGCCTCCCAAAACAGATTTTCTACTCTCAGCTTGTTGAGGGAAAGCATGCCCAGGGTGGCCAAAAGATGAGGTATAAGGACAACATCAAAGTAAATTTAAAGCGGTTTCACATGGACCTTGAGACATGGGAGGACGTGGCTGGGAGCAGGTTGGCATGGAGGAGCGATGTCCACGAAGGTGCTTCGCTTTATAACAGGAACCTAAATCAAGCTTCTGAGGATAAACGCAAGCACAGAGAGGACAGATTATCAACCAGACACACCCAACCCCACCCCACCACACTACCTTTATCTGCCCAAATTGCACAAGACAAATTGGGTCTAGGATTGGGCTCTATGCTCACCTGAGGACCCTAGGAAGCCACAACGGGGGACAGTCTTACTCGGACACGAGTGATCGCTGATGATGATAATGATATGTATATGTTTGTATATGTGTGTATATATACGTGTGTGTGCATATATATATGTGTGTATATACATATGTGTATATATCTGTGTGTGTGCATATATATACATATATATACATATACATATGTGTACATATATGTGTGTATATATGTATACATGTATATATATATATGCACGTTGTCTGAGTTTTAACAAATTATTAATATGTGAAATTTAAAGATATTCAAAATTATCACTTTATTTGAGAATTAATGAATCCATATTTAAACAAATGATTTATTTCGTCTTAAAAAATGTGAGGCACATCATGTCAATACAAACGTGTACACATAATAGCATTCATAATAGGCCGACAGATTCGCTTGTTGTAAGTGAATTGTAGTTCTTTGTTCGAACAGGATGTGGTTGGTTGCTTTGCAGGGATAGAATAAATCACAACGTTTCATGAATATAAATATTGTAATGTTGATTTTATGTTACGTTTGATTTTCAAATTGACGAAAACAGGAAGTGTCCCATGATTGATGACTTCTAAACCAGAATAATTATTTACAATATAGTTCGCTGAACATTGAATATTAAAAAGCGAATTGCTGTATATCATTAAGTAACATGTTACAAATTTATAATATTACTTAAATAGATATTACAAATTACCACGAAAAATTGGGCATAATATTTTAAATAATAGTTAGAGTGGTATTGTTCTTTGATCAGATTACTCTTTCCTGCATAAAATCTACTTTGAAATCTAGTAGGAGCGCTTCTCACCCCAACCACACTCCTTTTCTCACAGAAGAGACATTGTTTCATGCCAGGCGCTTTTACTCGACCTAGAAACTCTTTAAAACTATCAAAAACCTCTTGAATGAGGTCTGACCAGGTTAGGTCTAAAGTGAACGCTCGCAGACTTACTATTACGCTCGCTTGAGTCGCCTCTGTAGAAAATGATAACTAGTTAGTGCGTAGCTCTTTTTGTATCATTTCAGGGTACAGCTATCGATGAAGCGCCCTGATCCACGTAAAGTTGACTAATGGCTTGCCTTGTTGTAATGGGAAAATTTGCCTCAATTTAAGGAGAGTAGAAAATAGGTATTGGGATTATTGGTGACAGTCTTGTAGCTCTCGCTTCCCTTATTTTTAATTCCTCACATTCTCAGAACGTTGTTTTCCGGATGAAAATCCCTCCACCTAACACTTATTGTTGGATAGTTTTTAAGTGGTATCCGTAGCTTTTTACCTCAAGCTGCTTCGTGCCTTGTCTTAGACGATTTCCATTAATAAAATATATAAATTCTGATTTCATTACAAAAAGAGTAATCAAATATTGTGAGGCGAGTGAATCGCAAAGTTATTAATACGAACGATAAAAAACCAATAGATATAATTGCTACACTCTTTCTTTCTGCGCTTGGCTAGAATTCACTTTCCTCGAAACTCGTCAAGACAAATAAGCTTTCACGGGAATGTATGAACACAAACTATTTTCCAACCAATGGAAATTGTTTCAAGCTCCAAACGAATAACATCTATGTGAAAATAGTAAGATGGCGGTGGAAAGCTGGATAGCACTCGATGACTCCCATACAAGCTTTCCCATATCGCGTGCATATTTCTAGATGAAAGCAACAATCACGTGAACAGAAAGGAACTGCTACTCACATCTATACACGCATTAATAGTAACAAAGAAACCAACGCACACAAACGCATAATGTCATGTTGCTAAATACTCACATATGTATGTTAATAACACATGCATATTCACACGAGGAACAGATTTCTAACTAATGAACATTGTATTCTTTGAATGTTTCATTTATTTCTATTTTATTATGCATACATATCTGTAGGCATATATATATATATTATATATATAATTATTTCTACTGTCAGACAACGTCGCAACTCACAAGAGAAACGACAGCCAACAAGCCGGAAGTCCAAGACTCGAGTTTCACTCTCGTTTGGACTCTTCAGTTAGACACATCTGAACCCCGAGCCTCTTGCATACTAGGCGAGCACACTATCAACTGAGCAAACACGTCACTCACAAGAAAGCCTATTAACTTACACAGATCAATCAAACTGCGTGGAGAATCCGACAGTGGAATGAACCTACCTCATACCGAACAAGGGACAGGGTCATCCAACCAGCTATAATCCAAGCTGGCATCTCACAAGTAGGAATTTTATACGATGGCGATCACAACACGCTAACTCAGCGAGCAATCCGCAATAGAAACTTCAGATTGTGAGAGAGAATATATAATTATTTCCACATTAAGACAACGTCAGAGCTCACAAGAGTCATGACAGCCAACAAATCGGAAGTCTAACACTCTATGTAGGCCCTCAATTTCACAAAGAGAAACTATATAACTAACATGAATAACTAAAATAAAAAAAAAACATAAGATTGAAACGCCACGGATAAAAATCGAAAAAAAGGACAGACAAAATGGAACTTTCAAAAACCTTGAACAGTTTTATCAAATCGAACGCAAAGGAAAATATATCCGTTTATATTTTCCTTTGCTAAAACAATTTTTATACAGAGTTGTGGTTCCTAGCAATACCCATCGACGCTATCGTCGTCCAAATTTCCTTTACAGGGATCACACCACAACTGGACGCATTAATGGAGTGCTATCATAAGTGAAACAAAACACGATTAAAATTATTAGATTGAAAGGAAAGTTCTTGTGGAATTTTTAATTTTGATTTCAAATGATTGATTTTTAAATAAGTTTTCGTTATTATATATTTACTTTGTATATCATTTTAAGAATGTTCTTCGTTCTATCTAATCGTTAAAGTCAATAATTGTTTTAAAACACTTATGTCTTCTTTTCAAGACGTTGAATACAAGATGAAAAAATCAAATTAAAACAAGGTCGAAAAGCTGCTGAAACAGTTCGCGATATCAACGATATGTTAAACTCAGGAACCACCACTAGACGCACAATACAATGGTAGTTTAAGAACTTTCGTGAAGGCGACGAGAATCTTAAAGATGATAAGTGTAGTGATCGGCCATCGGACGTTGAGAACGATTAATTAAGAACCTTAGTCAAAGCCAATCCACGCACAACAGTTTGAAAACTTACTTCTTAATTAGACGTAACGTATACGACGATTTCACACTCCTTGAGAGTGATTGAAAAGGCAAAAACTTGTTAAAGGCGTTCCTTACGAATTGAACGAAAACAAAACGAAACACAGTTATGAAGTGTCACATTCCGTTCTTTTACGCAACAAGAACGTCTTGTTTCTTGAACGGGTTGTGACTTGCGAGGAAAGGTGTTTTTTACGACAACCAGCGACGCTCAGTTCAGTGGTTCGATGTCGACGAAGCTTCACGACACTTTTCGAAGACAAAGTTGTACCAAAAGAAGGTCATGCTGCGTGTTTGTTGGCCTGCGACCGGTCTCATTCATTACAGTCTTTTGAAAGTAGGCGAAATCATTATGACAAACAAGTAATCATAACAAATAGATGAAATGCATCAGAAACTTCGACAGCAATACCCAGCATTAGTTAACAGAATAGGCCCAATTCTCCTCCTCGATAATACCGACTCCGCAGAAGTTAAATGAATTGGGATACGACACTCTGCTTCAATCGACGTACCCTTCAGTCGTCTCACCTACCGACTACTACTTTTTCAAGCATCTCGACAACTTTTTGATTGAGAAATGCTTCAAAAACTTTAGAGATATTAAAAACGCCTTCAATGACTTCATCGCCACCAGAACGCAAGATTTTTATGTTACTGGCATAAATAGACTTATTTTGCGTTGGCAAAAGTGTATTGATTCTGATGGTGCTTATTTTGATCAATATTTTTTTTGATAGGTTCATCTGAATTTAAAAGTTAAAACCGCAAAACTTTCTTGTCAACCTGATAATAATGGCCGCGTTTAAAATTCTGATGTAACGAATAGAATGTATGCAGAGGATTCGATGAGATTTAAAAATAATCTGAACTTATTCCAATGAAATATATCGAGATGTGAAAGAAAATGGAGATAATAAAAAGAAGAAACAAAAGTAATGAAACACTAAAATAAGATTAGTCGTTGTTTGACATTGTTTTCATTTCGCCATGATTTTTTGAATGCAAAAACTATACGATGAATTTACCAGTTGCCATCATCTTAGCAGATTATCTTATCAACAATAGCTCCATTATTATAATAGTATTACTACATTTCTCCCCATCATTTAACGCCTCCCCATCGAGTCACCTCTTGTGGCGTATTGTTATAAAGTCTGCTAAAGATATTTTGTATAATGAGCAAAGTTTTACCAACTGCTTCCGGCCTACCGTACCGCCTTTTTTAATTCATTAACCTTCCACTTTCCCGCCAGGAAACAAGGTTGAATTATAGAATTTATATCTTATTATTTGTTTTTCTTTACTAATTACAAAATGATTTACAATTTTTTTTTAAATAACAAAACTAACATAAAACATAGATATTTAGTGATAACTGCGTAATCATTTAAACAATGAATAAACATATTATAGATTTAAAAAAAGATTTACAACGAATCCCTTCTTCCTGTCGTTGTGTATTTTAACTCTGAAAATGTTGATCTTCTAAAGGATACTTTGTGAGAAGAAGAAGAAGAAGAAGAAGAATGCCGCTCTCGCCGCATTAGAGTAAGTATGAAGTTAAAAGTGGAAAAAATAGTTTCACGAAAGAGGACTGACAATGTCTGAAGTAAAAATTAATCTGGACACCGTGATCAATAAACTTCGAAAAAGAATTCAGAGCTTTAAATAGGATAGCAGAGATCACAAGACAAAGGAAAGATTGAAATATGATTCATAAAGAAAGATTATGTATAAGAATTAAAACAAAAAAGATAAGCTTGAAACGACAGATTAAAAATCGAAAAAAAAATACAAACAAAATGTGACTTTTAAAAACCCTGAACAGTTTTATGAAATCGAAAGCGAATTAGGAAGAAGGACAAACACTTAAGAGTCAAAATATCCCCACAAAACCACAACAGATGAGTCAACCGGCGAGAAAATTATGAAGGAAGTATGAAAACGAAAAGGGAAATCGAAATTAATGAGGAAACGTACAAAACAACGTGGGGAAAAGTGGTAAACTTCAAAGTACCAGAACACGATTAAATAAAAAATCACGATCTTACATAAAAAACATTAATGAAATCCTTGAGAAAAAATTCATGAAACAAGCGAAAATCCTGAAAAAGAGAATAAGCAAAACAAAAACATAGCCATGGCATGGGTCGACTAGAAATTCACGATAGCATCTATTAAGCATGAATATTTGAATGCTTTAGCATGTACAAATTGATCGATGTAGACGTGAACTGATTAGATTAGAAGGATAACACTTGAATTAGTTAAGAATACATTCAGTCATCTTCTATTAAGCCTTTCTACATGCATGGCTGTCTTTTCGTGGGATGGTGTCACTTTACTACAGAATCGGAGAATATGGTTCCGAATTAAGGTTTACATGCAGAGAACAAAAATATTTCACTCACTTGCGAACATTTGCAAAACGCAAACAAGTAACTGGAAATCGAAATAGAAAATTGTGATCTGCTAGTGATGAAAAGAGGAAAACTGGGGCTAACGGAGGTTATTGAACTGCACAACCAAAGGAAGATAAAGTTACTAAGCTAATAAGCCATCTATATATAATTCTGGTTCTGTGACATAACATCATTAGCTCGATAGGAGTGAAAGAAATGATTCGAAACGAATGCTTCAGAAGAACAAAATAATTGATAGAAAATTATTTATATGGAAGAAATCTAGTAAAAAGGATCAAACTCTTGGGCAGTATCACTATTAAGATATAATGGACCATTCATGGACTAGACAAAAAAGTTAGGTCATCCTAATGAAAATAATTACCATGCACAATACACTTTATCCCAAAGATGAACCTGGCAGACTCCGTGTAAAAAGTAAAGAAGGTTTAATAGAATAAGTAAGTATAGAATACTGTATGGAAGAAATAAAAACAGAACAGAAAAGTATACACAATCAAGAACAGAGAAAGGTTGATCATCATAGCAAGCGACATGACAAAATCAACAATACAGGAAGAAGAGAAGCAATATACAAGACGGGAAAAGAAAAGTGGGAAACGAAATAGCTACGCAGGCGATTCATAAAAATGAAAGAGAAGGGACTCTAAAAAGTAACTGGACATAGCTACACCTACAAAGAATCACGACTGATAACAGCTCAGAACAATGTAATTATGTCTAATTATATTAAAATTTTTTAGAGAAAATGAAGAAAACAGTGAATTTTGAGACGACACAGTAAATAATGATGTCTGGGTGCAGTAAAATGGCCACGAGAGAATATGCAAAAAGCAACAAGAGTGTGGAGAAAAAGTAAGCGGGAAATTTGCAAACGGTTGCATTTGAAACAAACAAAAGGTACAGACACAAAACGGAGAACATAACGAAAAACAGAAACGACAAAATCCTTTTGGGCATGGAGGCAAAATCAAATAAAGTTATCTTTTCAGGAAACAAAAAATCAGATAAAAATAAAGCACATTTGAGATAATAAATGACCGTAATATTCAATGCTATTGAAAATACTCTTTCTACATCTGTAGAATAATAATCATTGTGAGCTGCTTATTCTTGAAATCTAATTTAAAATATTTATGTCTGTCTTTCTTTCTGCCTATCTGTCTGTTTCTCATCCATTTCAAACTCTATCTCCTCCGAAATTAAAAATCGCAGAGCGGTTTTAGGGGCCTTACATTTGATTGGGTTTCTTATGGACCTTTCTTTTATGGGTCTTTATCTAGTTAAAATAGATTTTAAGGGGTAAAAATTAAAAAAAATCGTTATACACTTTGTACATTCATCTTAGTTTATTTTTACTCAATTCATATACGTGTCACATTGATCCAGTGGTAACGCCACCAGCTTTGCATGCTAAAGTTTTGCTTTCGATTTCGATTCTAACCGATGGCACCGATGGCACTAAAAGAATTTCTTAATTTTGAAATCCGAACAAATTCAAATATAATATTTAAGCGTATTTTACGACCGGGCAAAGCCGGGCGCCCCCCCCCCTCGCTAGTAAATAAATAAGAAGAATAGCTGTTTTATTTATTTACATGCAGATTTCGTCTTTATTATAATTTTATATTGCACTCAATATATGCTAATGATTTACAAAGTAAAAAAAAAATGATCAGTGCGCCACTACCGAGAATCGAAACCAAAACGTTTAGCTTACGATTTATTTTTCCTTTGACGTTAATGTCTCAGCTATGAAGATATGTGTGTTACAAGGTTAAAAATTAAAACACGAACCAATAGCTATTACGTAACGCATGCGTATTCGTAACGCCGTCGTTTGACATTTACGGCGTCGTTTGACCTGTCAAATTCCATTTTTTTTAAATTTTCACATTTTGCATCGATTTGTCCCAGCTAAAACCCAGATATAATGTTTAGCATCGGTTCGAATACCCCGTATATTAAGTTTCATGTCTGTAGACCAAAAACACACAAAGCAAACAAAAAAGGCGTTTGGTAGGCAATTTTTTAAACAAATATATATAGGCATACATAAATATATATAATGGTTTTTGTTAACTATAAAATTTTTACACAAATATTACACAAGTATAACTCATGTAGAAGATTTGCATGAATATAATTTCACGCAATAGTTAACTAATGATTATCATCCCATAAGAAAACTGAAACAAAACAAACAAATAGGGAGTTAATTAAAATAAATCTTTAAAATAATATGCAAATTAGCAAGATCTTTTGCTAATAAATGCAATTCCACGACTCATATATAACAAAGTTGTATTTTCTTTTAATATCAATACACAAAAAAAACAAAAAAAAACAATTTTTAAAAGATGGAATCGCCCGATCCTTAGAGAACCGATTCAAGCAAGCAAACACGTCGGACAGTCCCCAGAGTTTAATAATTACACTAGCATTTCAGCCCGGCGTTGCCCGGGCGTTTGAATGTGTATGTTGAGCAAAAAAAAAAGTGTTAGTAGGAAGGCAGGCTCGAACCCGTACCCCGAAGGAGGAAAAGAACGGGGGAAAAAACCCGACGTTTTTGCGGTTACGACCACCACCAAACCTAAGGTGACTTATGTTAACATTTAGGCTAGACAATCGAAAAGAGAGGATAACTTAAAAAAAAATATCGACGAAAAAGCGACACCCCCTGTAGAAAAGTTCCTAGTTGAAGGTGGAGATATTAATGTGTTAAGCCAATTTTTCGATCTTTGTCGTATGAAAGGTCGAACTTCAAAACGATACTGATCATGGTAAAATCCGTCGCCTCTATTGAAAGTTTAAGGCAGACATGCAAACATACATACATACACACATTTATATATTGGTAACAAAAATTTTCGACGCAAACCGAGTAAACAGATTGCCCTATCTCTGAATACCCTTTATGTAAAATTTCAAATGTTTAGAACAGAAATTGTCTGAGTAATTTAGTAGACCCGCAGGGGTCAAATTTTAAAAATTGACCTCTATTATGACCCCTTAAATTTTATTGTTTTCGGCTCAAATCAAGTTATTAATTTAGATCCAGGTACAAGGAATATTTATCTAAAATTGTCGGAGGAGCTTGGTAGAGTTCTCAAAAGTTAAATCGTTGAACCTTAACCGCTTAACAGCGAAATTTCTGACCGAAAACCGATCTAAAAAATTTTCCCAAATCTCAGTACACTGTATATCAAATTTTGAGTCTGTAGACTGAAAATTAACAGAGTTATTGCGTAGGGAAATGTACACAGACAAACAGATAGATAGATAGATAGATAGATAGATAGATTAAACAAAAATATATACGTATGCATAAATATGTATGGAAACAATAGTGTGTGTCCTGTAAACTTTTTGCGCAAATATTATGCAAATATAAATCATGTAGAATATCTGCATGAATATAATTACACGTAATAGTTAACTAAAGATGATCATCCCATAAGAAAACCGAAAAAAACTAATAGGGAATTAAAATGAATGTTTAAAAGAATATGCAAATTAGCTAGATCTTTTGCTAGTGAATGCAATTCCATGACCCATATATAAGAAAATTGTATTTTCTTTTTAAATAAATAGAAAATATGCTTTTTAATATGAATATCAATGCACGCAAACGAAACACGAATTTATAGGAGTATAGATAGATAGAAGATAGATAGATAGTTATATCCACCAATCCCCATTTTTGTTGATCGTACGACCTCATAATTTTGAGTGTAAAAGATGATAACGTACGTACGAATATGAAATCCTTTTGCCTTTAGATGTTGTGAATGTCTCGCTTTATAAACTGATTCCAGTTTTTCGTTTTGTGTGATTCGTATTTAGTCGTCCACGTTTTTGCTCGAAATAATATCCTTTATCTTTCTTTTCTAGCGTTTATTTAAATGCTTCACCCACTCTTGTTACCACCTCCCAAATACCTTGTTCCAAACTTTAATTTACGGTCTGTGTTTTAGAGTTTCTCTAGAGAGTGTTCACAAGCCCATCCACTACGAATGTTTACGGGAGGCAAAGCTGTTTCAGTTGTAACGTTTACAGTTTCCAAGTGTTTTGATTACCAAGCGAAAGTTAACAAGATCAGTTCAAGCAATAACAACTCAAAATGGCGAAGAAAAAAACAAACACACATTCATTGCAGACGACGACACAAAAAAAAGGCGGGGGATGCGGAACGACGGGGTAGGGGCAACGGGTGGTTAGAAATAGCACGGTGGTGGTAAAATGTGTATTTGACATCATTTTTACTCTGTGGACAGAAGAGCAAATTTTTGTTGCTTTGGTTCGGCGCTTTTCAGCTGGGAGAATAGCAGGCGAAACGTCGTCTTCCAAAGATTCTAAACACCCTCTCTCCATATCACCTTATTTCTCTCTGCGTTTTTCTCTCTCTCCACCTCCTTTTCTAAAGTTTATTGCTGCCCTTGTCTGCAAAGTCCATTACGTCATTTGGGAGCCGCTTTAGTCACGCTCATTACTTCCGGTTATTGCTTTAACGCGCAGATCGGGAGAACGTAAAGTGAAGGAAATAATTTTTATGCGTCCGTGTGTCGGTTTGTCACATTAAATTTTCAATAACTTTTCCGTTGGTCTGTCACGCTCAGTTTGAAATAGTATGTTCGTCAACCTCTATTTAATTTATACTTTTATCCGGTGATCAACAAACTAAGGGGATTTCTTCTTCCCTGATCGAAGACAGAAAAGATAATGTTTAAAACAGATACTACATTTTGAATTATTTGCTAAAAGTGAAAGAAAATACCATGTAACAATTTAAGTACAATCTCATCGTAAGTGTATGGAAAATTGGAATTATTTATCACTTTGGTCTAATGTAACAGATTCGACTATTTTACACTTGCATAGAGTCATATTAATAACCACTATATTACATGTACTCTGGTGGTGGGTATTCTACTTACAAACATAAGTGGAATGTTTTTAAAAATTACTTTCATTCATAAAGAATATTTTATAAATCTATGGGCAAGGAGAAAACCAAAACAAGAAGTTTTGTAAACTTTATCAAACCTTTCTAAAGATTAGATTGCCCACTATTCTTTTCTTTAAGAACAGGCAGAACTCTAATTTAGACATATATATATATATATATATATATATATATATATATATATATATATATATATATATATATATATATTTGTATATTTAGCCAAATTTTTTCATTCAAGCAAATATTATTAAATGCAACGGAGCGGAGACACTTTGCGTTATGATTCATTTTTTGATTTTTCTATTTCCGTATAGTATTTTTTGTGTCAAAATCAAAAATATTAATAAAAGTTCCACAGTTGTTGCTGTCACCAGCGCTTCCGATTCGTCCACGAATCATCAGCATATGTTAAAGTAAAAGTGCGAAGGAGCGAAAATGAGAATTAAAAATGAAAACTAAAATATACCGGAAACGACGATAAGTTAAAATATATAGAGTCGAATAAAAATATAGGTCGATTCAAAATTCGTGTATTAAAATCAGCAAGTTCATGGACACCGTTAAGAAAGTCCGTCCAATACGAACTACGCAAAACATTTTAGAACGTTACTGCTTTTCTCGATTTCTCGAATGCAATATCATTTTAGTGGGTTGAAGGGTTCTAATATATTACGCTTCAAGAATTTTAAAGTTTTTAATATTATTTTCATGTTGTATAATATTTATGTTGTCACCGAGGACCTTTCTAAGATGTGAAGATGGGCAGTTATATTCTTTTATCAAATGTATATATATATATATATATATATATATATATATATATATATATATATATATATATATATATATATATATATATACACTATTGTATAGAGTTACTTTGTGTGTGTGTGTGAGAGAGAGTTCTTCCCTCCTAGGTTCCGAAACAGATGAGTCTATATTTTGCAAATTTCACACAAATGTAATTTATATGTCTGGGAGTGTGCTTACATAGGTTTTGTACTGAAATTCATCCGATAAGTATCGGAAATCGAAAGAAACTCCAACCCTTAAGATAGAGTTTCGTATAGATAAAAAACAATTTTCACATGTGAATATTTTACGTTACACCGGCCAAGGTAGATAATTGTCAGCAAATAAAGGGAGGTGTAATTTTCAGCAAACCATTGTTTCTTAAAAAAGAACTATTATCATCTGGAGATATAGATGAGTGGTAGAGTATTCGACTTCAGATCGAATCATTCCCCGGTCCAGCTCGGGTGAACATCATCATTTTATTAATTTTTTTCTTATTAATGAGTTCTCCAAATGTAGTAAAATTAATTGAATGGTAGAAGGATTGAAAAGCAAAAGGACGCATAATGATGACGAAAACATACCGGGATATATCAGCGAAAAAATCCAGATTTATTTATATGAGAAATAAGAATATAGATAGAAAGAATACGAGTTCGTTGAGAATAGGACTTCGTTAATTGCGATTGAGGAAAGGCTGACGGGTTAGTCAGGAGCGCTGGTAAGGTAGCCGATGCCCCCACCAGGAGATACTCTTCATTATATGTTGACTCGTCGAGGGTTCAGCGGAAAAGAGGAAGAGAAACGAAAGAAACAGGAAGTCACGTGGCTGTATCGCTCTCTGGTAATCAGAGTTAAAAGGCGACAATCGAATTAGCCTGGGAGTTACAATTCCCACAATACTCCCTACCTAGTTAGTTGAAAGTTCGAGAAAATAACAGATAAGGCATATATATGTGTGCGTGTCCACTGTATAGAGAACGAGAAAGAATCTTTATTTATCAAGATGAAAAGAAGGAGTTGTGACGTTAAAGGATATCAGGCAAACGGTGTTGAATACATGTACAACTGTGTGATGGTCACAGGAACGATGTTGTGAGTTTGAGTCCGAATGTTGCGGTCATAGACTGTGTTACCGCGGAGTCTATGAAGCGTTCGCAAGGATCAGCATGGTGGGTTGAAGTTTGTTCGTGAATGCGTCGACTACACGCTTATGGTCACAAGTGGGTCTGCGAGGAAATGGGTCCGTCCGTATAGTGCTGTGTCAACGTTATTTAGGTGAGCGGCGTACTCAGTGGGTCGGTACGGTCTGAACGCCCAGGGATGAGTATATCAGTGTGCATGATGCACTCATGTTAGCTGGGGAATTTCAGTGAGGTGAGGTGAGGTGAGTCGTTGTAAGATCCAGAAGTGTACGGTGTTTGTTAAACATCTTTGAGTTGGTTGTCACGTTTGTTGCTAAAAAAAGGTTGATATCCTGTACGGTGTTGCTGGAAAGGGTTGTTATGCCGTGACATGTTTTTGAAGAGGCTTGTTGTCGCTTTTTTCCTTTCTGTAATTGTGGAAAACTGGAGTTCAAATAGCGTGAGAATAGCTATTTGAATTTTTCGGTGACTTGTGCTGCACGTTCTCCATGATGAAATTGAAAGCTAAAATATTTTTTTTATATTCGAACATGGCAAAAAAATATATTTAGGTATAATGAAGAAAGTTTAAAGTTGTGATACGTAACTAATACGCGTATGTGACGGAATGTTTTAAGGCTTCGTTATCCACGGTAAAATCCATGTATAAAACGCGTGTGTGATGGAATATGTGCTAGACTTCGTCATCCACAGCAAAATTTATATATAATTTCTGGCGTTGAAAATAAGTTGACATTGCTATTAAAGTTGTTAGGATTCTCACTCGGATAAAGAAGTTATTTTCGTTCGTTGTAGCGGTGGACATATGTCGCTGGAGTTACGTCTGTGCTGTATTTGGACGTCCGTTCGTTGCAGGTGCTCTTTCCACACGTGCGTGATCATGTCTTGTTCGTGCGAAGTGTTTCCGACTGAGGTAAACAAGAACTGGGCCTCCGAAAATAGATTAGTTGAACAAACTAGTTTATAAGAAGGAATGCAACAGAAAAAATTGACCTTTCAGGTTCGCGTGTTCATATTTTGCTTCGATTATGACGGAGAACAGAATAAAGAAGTTTGAGTTAAATGACGAGAAAACAACAGATAAGAATATTGCACGTTGTATTCAGAGCGTAATTAAAATTATTTCCTGTTTGAAGAGAGGCTGACGGGTTAGTCAGGAGCGCTGGTTGGGTGGCCGATACCCTCATCAGAAGCGACTCTTCATTACATGTTGACTGGTCAAGGGTTCAGCGGAAAAGAGGAAGAAAAAAGAAATAGGAAGTCACGTGGCCGTGTCGCTCCAGTTATCAGAGTTAAAGGGCGACAATTGAATTAGCCTGGGAGTACCAATTCCTACACGTGATATTGAAAAAAAAACACAGACTTAATTAGATGAACGAAATTATTATTATTATTATTATTATTATTATTATTATTATTATTATTATTATTATTATTATTGTTGTTGTTGTTGTTGTATTTTTGTTGTTGTTATGGGGTTTTCTTTGCAAGTAAGTCAACGGGGCAAATTATTACTTGTAATATATATTAATTAATAGCGGATTGATTTTATAATAATAATATATACGAAATCTGCATAAATTAAAATATCATGTTTAAATGTATTGTACGACCGGGCAATGCCAGGTGTCTAACTATATATATATATATATATATATATATATATATATATATATATATATATATGTGTGTGTGTGTATATATGTATATATATATATATATATATATATATATATATATATATATATATACATATATAGACATACTTCCAAGGTAAATATAATTGACAATAGTTGAGGGTACAAAAATAACATCTTTGAGAACCTATTTACTTTCCTAGTTAAACGCAAAACTTACCCGAGGGAGAGATGTTCTAGAGGACCATAAACTGCGTGCGTTATGATCAGGTAAGGACCTAATAATTGATTTCGTACATATAAGCTCGAAACTTGTGTCCATCGTTTTCCGAATTTAGAATATAACAATAACATAAGCTCGACATAAGCTCCAAAAATATAACAATAACATAAGCTCGACATAAGCTCGAAACTTGTGTCCATCGTTTTCCGAATTTAGAATATAACAATTACATAAGCTCGACATAAGCTCCAAAAATATTACAATAACATAAGCTCAACATAAGCTAAAAACTTGTGTCCATCGTTTTCCGAACTTAGAATATAACAATAAGCTGTTACATGTGGTTTTCACAGTAAGCTGGTACTTAAAAAACGAAATCATGTAGTGATGTGAAAAAGATCTAACCCCTCGTGTTTCATTCCGCCACAACGTCCACAACACTAATCGCGCTATGGTCAGGATCACAAGAAGCACCATTCGCTGATGGCTCGGTCACGCTTATATTTCAAATAGTATTTTCTGTGTGTTTATTGCGATTAAGTTTCAAATGATATATTTATGTTTCATACAAAAATGTGCATTTTAAATAGACACATTAAAAAAAAACGTTTCTGGCTGTTTCCAATGTCTTTAATGTACAATACAAAGTTGCAGATATCTTATTCTTCGCATTAAACCTCCTTTCTACTATTCTTTATCCTGCTCATATGTGTCTCCGTTATCTTACTCCTGTTTAAAATGTTTTTGTATATATTGCGTGTTTATCTTTATATTTCTTTACTATATTTCTTTCAATACACCACTCACCCCCATATGTTTTCGCATGATGTCGCACACCCACGAAGCAATGTTTTCTCGTCAGTGGAAACTACATTCTCCGCTTGAAAGAAGAAGGATTTCCGAGGTTTGATCGTGTAGAATTTAGAACGTTCCTTTCGGATTCACCCACCAATGTTCACCACAGACCACTTGGCAAATGGAACCTAAAACAAACAAATCTATAGTGCACACATATGTACACACATACATAGGTTATACACAAAACAAAATCAAAATTTACCCAATTTCTTTGACCAATAAAGCCACCTAAATAGAAGAAATATATAGAATTTTACTTCATACGGTTTGTAGTTACTTATTCTTACGTGCTTCCAGAAAAATAGTTTAATTCAGATTAACTGATTTTTTAATCTCATGCATTCAATTCTTTTCTCTTTTCTTAATGTTGGTGGGAGTAGAAGTGACAATAACCCTGGACATACAAAATAATAGATTTTCATCCTTCGACTCGGAACACCGTGAACGACATAGGGTAGAAATCTAATTAAATTTACTTTTTCCTATTACATCGCCTATTAACTCAATTCGTATTACAAAGTAATAATACAGTTAATAAGAAAAACTTTATCGATAAAAATTAATGCGCACACATATATCTTATGTCGTGAAAATATGATACAAACAAATGAGGTAAGAGTTAAGAGTAGTAAAGCCTAAGAGAAACAAACATTTCGTCACATACGCGTATTAGCTATGTATCACAACTTTACACTTTCTTCATTGTATCTAAATAAATTTTTTGCCATGTGCGAATATTAAAACATATTTCAGCTTTCAATTTCATCATGGAGAACGTGGAGCAACAAGCCACCGAAAAATTTAAATAGCAATTCTCACGCTATTTATATCGAGTTCTCAATCACTAATCTTTTCTAGTCTCTGTTATAGGATTTCAACGGGTTCTAATTAAGACAACGATACGTTTCTTTCTCCTTTGAATACTAGCTTAATCTTGTCTCTCAATCTTTATGTAACATCCGTTTTCCTAAAGCACTCTTAAAGTTCTTCTGAAAATATTCTTTAAATTTCTTTCTTATAAGATTTGCAAATTTTTCTGACTTTTTACCGTATTCAAAACATCGTCATCGGTTATTTTTATAAGTTGTATAACGTACCGATTAATACCGAAATTAGTTTTATGTCCTGTTTTTTGTGCGTTTTTTCTAGAGTCACATTTGTTCAAAATTCTTATATAAATGATAAATAAGTTGCCTTTCTGTAATTAAACGCTTATTAGTACAAACCAGTTTGTGTGCAGTCTGTAATTAAACGCTTAAAAATTATCACAAACCAGTTTGTGTGCAGTCTGTAGATGACGAAAATCTAAAATGTCCGCCTTTCCTCTTTATTTGTTTGTGATATTGTCACCTAACATGAAAATGAGATGCTTCCAGTCGATTTTTCAGAGATTGGGTTGATCTTGGATTTGAATGCCAGTGTAACAAATGTTGTCAGCAGTGCGTTATGTTCTAGAATTGAATTTTGACAGTAGGATGTTGATATTTGGAGTTGAGTTTTGACAGTGCAGTGTCGAGATTTGGAGTACCGAGGTTTTGGAAGCAGTGTGTCGAATTTAACATTCGATTGTTTTAATCACAAATCTTTTTCCTAATACACCTCTGGCTATTCTATCGATACTTTATAACATAAGTCGACCTATTTTATTTCAAGTTACCGCGTTAATTAGCGACAAATCACATCCGTTGTCCAACAAGGAATATGTCCTTCCGTCCATTTATTTTTATATTTATGTACTTTCTATTGCTGTAGTTATTACTATTTATTTAGAGGCAATTGAATAAAAATATTTCCTGAATTTTATCATTTCATTTCAAACTTAATCTTGCTATATGTCTTCTCCGGTTACAAACATAGAGTTGTCACATCTGGGCAGGAGCTGCTAGAAGCAGCTTATCCTGCCTTGGCATTAAATCTTACATTATCTTACATTGAATCCTGTATGCTGAAAGCGAATATCGAAGTCGCAACTAGGAAGAAAAACAAACTCGTGTACTCTAGTCTACAGAGTTAATTTTCACAAACTTATATACAAATGTTTTTACAAATATCATTCAGTTCTTAGAAAGGTTTTCAAAGTCTCAAATTTCTTCACAGGCAGTGTCGGATGGGTGGATGAGGAAGTAGAGGGGTCCCGTCTCTAGGGAACGGCGGTTTCTATACGATCTCTTCTCCCCGAAATCAACAAGTAATCTGACTAATTTTAGAGCGTATCGACCTGATGTGGGTTGGGTGGAAGTCTCCCTAGCCAATCAAATCACGTAAACCACAACGATCTGAGACCCAATTCAAGATTAAAATCCCATAACCTTGAGGTCATCACCCATCACTCAGCCAGTACAATATGTTCTTCTAACATCCTTACATTTCCTGTTGTTGAGTTTTCCCAAATAACAAAATATCCCAGGTTTTTTCAATCAAAAAGCAAATATATCTATTTTGACAATGAATTGAAATATATCTATATTTATCCACCCTAAATTCCTGATGCACCTGCCGTTACCCGAGATTGGCCAAAAGCTATCTTAGCATAGATATTCGGCCCTCCCCGGGTCTCTGGGGGGGATCTAAAGCTCCCTAATGAGGGATTACGTCACACAACGCTTCTTTCTTAGAACTGCACACTGGCGGAACTTTTCTTCGTTTGCCTGTTTCCCAGCTAACTTGGTTGTCTTCAAGTCCAGCAAACAAATTCTTGATGAACCGCCCCCCTTAATAACAACTACTAGGATATTGTCCCATTGATTACTGTACACTCAATAACTCTTATCCTCGAGTGGCCTCAAGGCTTGATAAGTAGTGACTTCTATGTGAAAAAAACGCACATTCGTAGTGAGATTTTTCTTTCGTAGATTCCGCACTTATATACTATTTCTTTACTTTCCATACCTTTATCATCCTGTTTTAAGTTTATTAATTTTCAATACATTTCAGTAATTTTTGTTAACTTATACTTGCATCATTCTTTTTAGTGACAATAGTCTAAAGCGAATTTCTTTATCGTTCGCAGTTGTTAATTCTTGAACAAACATTAAACATGCTATCTTTTATATCTTTTATTTTAAATAATTCATACGGAGAGCAAATATTTCTTGCATATATAAAAACAGCCATTTTTCCCCTTTTTTAATCTTATATATATATATATATATATATATATATATATATATATATATATATATATATATATGTATGTGTGTGTGTGTGTGTGTGTGTGTGTGTTTGCGTGCGTTAAAAATGAAAAGTATTAGATACCTACACAAAAAGCCCTGCGTTTGAAATCGGTAGTATTTTAAAATGCTTAACATAATATAATGTTAATTCTGGGAGGTGAAAGTTTTGATATCGTCTACATTTTTTCTGAACTGTTTTTGTTTTTTTTAGTTTACAGGTTTTTTTTAGTGTGCACGTTCCTATTTGAAATGCTCTTGGTTTCTCCACGTTCATCGGTTTTTCTCACCTGAAGAAAACGAAGAACCGAAACCGTTCGTCATAATAAGGAACACACACACACACACACACACACACACACACACACACACACACACACACACACACATATATATATATGTATATATATATATATATATGTATATATATTATTTTTACTAAAACAAGACTCAAAAGGTTAGATTGATAGCAACAAATAGTGTATTTTCATTGTTCGTTACAAATGTGTCGCGACCATTCGGGCAATTTCAAACCTCATATCGTCTGAGAATTTTCACAAGGACAGCCTCTCATTAGACGTATGGGAAAAATACCCTTATAAAACAATATGGAATCCATTTCCATGAAAAACTTTCCCGTTCTCATCAATTAAATGGAAACATTTCCAATTAAACAATTACGGATATATGTTCTCTTTCACTTTATTTACTTTTAAAGCAATATTGGACTTTTATAAAATAGTTTTTTTTTTGTTTTTTTTCGAACAAATAAATAATTTTAAACATTTTCTTGAATTGTCAAGATTCATTTTCTCCAGTAATATCGGTTTACCAGGTTTCCGGAAGTAATAAATGATAATTTTAGTTTAATTTAACGTTTCCGGAAGTAATAAGTGTTAATTTTGATAAATTTATTCTCTCCGTTTCCGGAAGCAATCTTTCGGCCATATAATGATGTCTCCCCTAGATTTGGATAGCAAGTGCGTGAAAAATAATGGCGTCTCCAATTTCGGCAATAAAGTGTAGAAGCACCCCAGATTTTTATGGGTTGCTATTTTTGCCATAAATTGTTAGGTGAAAGGGGTTTTTTTTCAGGAAAACTTGCACTTTTTTTTTTTTAAAGAAAGTTGGTAGTAAACGTTTCTTTTGGAAAACAGAATTTGGTACTCCTTGGCCGTTGAGTTCCATGGCGACCAGCATAAACACACATCGCTCCTTTTCTGACGCAAGCGCACGTAACACTTTTTTATTTACTGACGTATTCGTAGTAACTAAACGATTATTTGTAACATTTATTTTGAAAAAAGTTTTACTCTTTATGAATATTAAAAGAAAAATTACTAAATATTTATATATATATATATATATATATATATATATATATATATATATATATATATATATATATATATATATATATATATATATAAGAGAGAGAGAGGGAGAATATTCCCTGAATTTTAACTTGCTTATTACTTGCGGGGATGTAACGCGGAAGTTTCTGTATAGTTGAAGTGCCATAACTATATTTTCTGTACTTACTATACATGTGTATTTGTATTTTACATATAGTGTTCATGGAATTGTTTTGCTCATGTGAATTGTTTAAACAATCCTTGTACTCTTTATCCTATACATACGACAAGGCCCAATAAAACTTAAGCTGACGAAACTAAATCCATGAATTATGTAGTTAAATCACGTGTATGCTTATCTATCCCAAATGTTTATATAAATAAAAATGTTATACTATATAAGTATATGCGCGCGCGTGTGTGTGTGTGTTTATTACTCATGTGCATCCATATTGATGTGTACTAGTCTTTGTGTTTGCGACAAAACTACTTTCAACATGATTTCAATTTGGGCGAGAAACAACGAAACTAAAAATGACCGCATGAATCGGGTCATGGCCTTGGCTATTTCCGTTCGGTTCGTGTCTGTTATTAAATAAACTTGGTTACGTTTTTTTTCTTTGTGTTGAAAGGGTGAAACGAAGCCAGAACAAAGATGGCGAATGGCCAAGCGTTTGCGGCTCGGTTTAAGAGAAATCGAATAAATACATGAGAGAAAACTCGCCGGAAAGCTAGTAAAAAAGGTTAGACACGCTTGGTCGAAGAAGAACGCGGGGGAAAATAGTTAACCAGTCATGAATGAATAGTGTAATTGGTTTATAAGATGCGACCTCGCATCTCTTTCAGAGGCTCTGTCAGTCGGTTGGACATGCATCGGGTTGAAATTCCATTTGCATCGTTTGTTTCGCAAATATTTTAATTTAATGTGCTCTGATCAACTCTTTGTAACTGTACTCCCTGAACTAGCCTAGCAGCAAACTCCCACCTCTTCACCGCAAAGCTCCCTAGATGCAGGAATACCTTCTACTCTATTAGATTATTTCATCAGACTGCTTGATTTTAGAAATACACCCCTGTTTTCTGCATTTCTGCCTGTACAAACATGCAGACGTTTAAATGTAATGTGAACAAACATCTTGCTTATCTCCTTACATAGTGCCCTCTAAACATTGGCCCACGTAGTAGTCAATTACGTCCTAGTGGCACTACGCCCTACTTTGGGTAAATAAGAGTAAAAAAGAAACTCAGGTGCGTTTTAATGTTAATATCGACTTTCCGTCGTTATCTTAGGCTTAAATTGAAAATATTGCTTAATTGTGTTGCTGTCAAAGTTTTAGTTGATCTGTTCCAGTTAAAATTGAAATACCATTTAAATAAATAAATGAATGGTCCGTAGCGATCTGAAGACTACATTTCGTTGGTTAATACACAAGGATGTAAAGGTAGGCAATATTTCTTTTGCTGTATTGCTCCACTTATCCTCGCCCTGTACCTTATAATGTTAAAGGTATCCAATAGCATTCTGTAATTTTCGGTACGGCCCGACAGGGATTGAACACCGTTCTCCAGTTATATCAACGAATACGCTTACGATTACGCGAAATGGCTGGCTTTAGTTACACATAATTAATGGACGTATCTTATTTTAGATATTTCCAAGTATTTAATTTATGGATTTGGCTGCCCAACCGTCTATGATGCTTGCATTTTTAATAGATCTTCGTTTGGTCAGCGACGCTTAAATCAGAAATGGCATTCTGTTGGTCGATAACACTTGTTTGAAATAACATTTTAATAGGCCTCTCGCGTTACTGTTGGAATAGTATGTTCATGCAAAAGTTCACGGAGTGATGCCATCGTTAATCTCATTTCTTTACTTGACAAAACTCACGAGATAATCAGACTCACGTTTTTTAATGTTCTTACAAAGTAATAACAAAATATTATTTTTAGCTATACTCATGAGATAATCAAACTCATTGTATCTTAAAAAAAACTTCTTCACAAAATAACCAGACAAGAATTTCTATTCAATATTGTTGCCACAGTTTCGTGCAGTCCTACTTGTTTGCTAAATAACCGATAAGCACTAAATAACAATCAGATAAATAAAAAGAGGTCGATTTTAGTTCGCGGACTATCCCTTCACATTCTGCTTCGCCTTTATAATAGATCTTGCCAGAGCTCCTGACAATTCAGGGTTTTCTGCGACAATCGTGGATTCTTCTCCAACCTATGTTGGAGGTCCTAAGGCATTATGATCGGACCCACCTCGGTGAAGTATACTAACTGGAATGCCCCCCACCTCATCCCTGCCCTCTCCTGGCAGTTTATTCTTTCCAGTCGACGGAGACCGTACCGGAAAACATGTTTAATGCCTTTCTCATTATATATAGTACGGCCCTCCTCTGTCTGGTCTTTAACAACCTTATTTTCTGCAGATAGTAATCCATATCCTCCATTGTCTGTCAAGGATATCAGATTCATGAACAAAAGGGTGCAACATCCGATGGTATACCAGTGTCCGTAATTATTCTCTCGTAACTTGTGTCCTGGCTGTATTTAGTTTGCTTACCCCGAGCTTTAATAGTTCCAGCAACTGTTAATTCGGTCGTATGTATATCACCAAAGTTACCAATCATTCTGATCTGGTTATAACTACTTCACTTATCTTCTTATGTACATCATCCTTCCCTATTCTCAGGGATCCAGTCCTACATGCCAACTAAAACCTGTACATAAGCTTCATCACATCCATATTTGCAACGATATGAGAAATTCTTCTCTTTGTTCCAAGTTTATGGTTTCATTAATTACGTATTTAACACACGAACAGAGACACACTAAGTACTATCGTAATCGAAAGTGGAAAGATCCAGTTTAACTCATCCCCATCATCGCCGTGGGCAGAACCGAACCGGGCCCTGCCCGGCTATGCACTCCTAGTCGATGAGAATGAACGGTTCGACCCCAGATTCCTCCAACCATCAACCACCGTTCCCAGAATAAGGTTATCTCTCATCGGAAATCTACTTTGGGGTCCGTGTGTCGCCCCCTTCTTCTTTCCAACCCTTAGAATTATCATTATATATAATCATTTCATCTCATAAACAAGAATTAGACAACAGTTATTTCATCTCGTAAGCAAACAACTAGAAACCTGAAAATTCCACGTTTTGTTTTCATAATTAAGTATCATTACGAGCAGGCTTAAAGATTCACCAATTCATTGATTAATTTAATATTTTAATCTCATAACTCGTTAAATTTGAGGACAACAAAAGTTCACTTTCTCTAAAATTTAATAACTCAATTTAGCTGCCTAAGTCTTAAAGATTTTCACTTTAATTGAACATTTTACATTCATGATTAATCAATTTAAAGTAAAAATATCACTGTTAAAAAATTAACATTTCCTCGCTTTATTACTTACAAATTACATTTAGAATCATAATCGCGGGCCGAGACAAACGCTTAAAATTCATATCCCAATTGAGGGTTCAAAGAAAAACCTAAACTTTCCTTTCCATCAGTACCAACGGTTTCAAATCCAAACCACATGCTACATATCGGTATATTAGTTGCTAGAAACCCAGCAGAGTGTTTGTTTTGTGCTTATCCACATACGTTATCAACAAAATTAGAACGTCTTATTGTCGTCGATTTCTTTTGGGAGGGATCGGGGTACTTTGATTAATCCCTTTTATCCCTATTAACGTGGTCTCAGTGAGTCGTGAGCCAGAAAATAAATCGGCACCTCTTCAGGCACGCCTGGTACCAGGCCATCCTAATTCGGACACGGCTGTGTGGGTACCGCCCCAATACACTATCAAATAACTAGCGTCTGTATGCAACTATGCTTATTCTAACAGCTTGACCTCTAACCTTTTTCCACGAGAACCCAACAACAAAGGAAAGTATGGTGGCTCACGTCAACTGCGTACGAGGTCGACACAAAAAAATGACAATATTACTGGCAGACCTAAGTGCAACGAGTGAGTAGAGGAAACATAAAGTGACTTATATGAGGCCCACAGATCTGTGTTTTGTTTCCTTTTATCCTTTTGTTTTCTGTCTGTTCTTCCTTTGTCCTTTTCTTTTTGAAGTCGCTGAAACCTTTTTGTTTAGTTGCATTTTCTGTGTTGTTGTGTCCGTGGATTTCTTTGTCGTCCAATGCTGAGATTTTCAGGTGCGTTCTGTGGATTTCGTTTTTAGAACGTGCCTTGGTATTAAGGTATTATTCTGTCGATTCCGTTTTTAGAACGTACATTGGTATTAAGGTATTATTATAGACCGTGGTAACCGGGTCAAACTTATTCCTATGCTAAGGAATAATTCTGGTCACGTCATCCATATACCGTTACAATTTGTCAACCTCAGAAAATATGCTGTGACCGCTGCGCACGGAACAAATTACAATGGAGAGATGACAAACAAACAGTAACTTTAAAAGCTTATTAAGAGGATAAAGTTTTTTTTACATGGAGGTCACCACTTATCAAGGCCCGGAAGCCACTCGGGGATAAGGGTTATTAGTGTGCAGTAACCAATGGGATAGTATCGTAGTAATCGTTAGTATTGGAGATTTGATAAAGTGTCTTACTTAAGGGGGCAGTTCATCTGGAATTTGTTTATGTTGGACTGAATGACATCCAAGTTGTAGTCAGGTGGGAAACAGGCAAACGGAAGAGAGTTCCACAGGCGTGCACTTCTAAGAAAGAAGTTTTGTTCATAGAATCTACGTTTTGATTAAGGCACAGATTAGGAATGGAGAAAATTACTGAGAGTGGTTTCAGCTAGACGGAGTTTTTCGTGAAAGACTGGCGAGGGGGACCAAAGATTGGAACTCGGACGAGCACTTGCCATGGAAATAGCGATAAAATAAAGACAGGCTCGCAACGTCTCTTCTGTGAGAGAGAGAGGTTGCAGGGAAGAGAAAAGGGCACCCCCCACTAAACCACGAAGTCTGTTTTGTACGCTGTCAAGGCAGGACAGGCTGTTTTTATCAGCTCCTGCCTAGATGTGACAGCAGTATTCCATTTTTGAACGTACATGGCTTTTATATAGATAGAGAATTGTATCAATGGTTAGATATCTTCTGGAGCGATAGAAGGATCCTACTAATTTCCCAGCGACCTTTGAAACAGACTTGATGTACGTGTTCCATTTGAGATCAGCAGTAAAGTTCAAACCCAGAAGCTTGTCAAAACATGGAGCCTCCCCAAGACGAGAGCCATCCGTTACAGTTGATGCCAGATGATGATCAGAGTGTTGATGATCTAAAGATAGGAGCTTGATGTAAAGATAGGAGCTTTTATACAGTCCTGGTCAAAATCATAAGACCACTTAAGAAAGTAAGCGTTTACGCATATTATCGAATTTTTAATCAAACATTAAAAACCATTGAAACCATTGCCAAAAGGGAAAATATGATGGGCAAAAAATGAAATCTGCTTTATTCGAAACCTTAACTCTGATCTAATAATTATTTAAAAAAAAAACAAAAACATTTTCACCTGGTCAAAATGATAAGACCACTGATAATTTATCTAACAAAAGGCAATTATAAATTACTAAAAAGGGTCTCAGTATTTAGTATAGCCTCCATTATTACGAATTACTTCAAAAATTCTCTTCGGCATACTTGCGACTAAGTTTTTTATCAGTTGCGAAGGAATTTTATCCCATGTACTTAAAACTGAATCAGAAAGTTCCTTTATCGAATCATACTGGGTTCCATCCTTGAACACTTCTTTTGCCATCCATCCCCAAAGATTTTCAATGGGATTGAGGTCTGGAGAACATGCTGGATGATCTAACAATTCTATATTATTTGAAGAAAAGTATTCTCGTGCATGTCGAGAAGTGTGTATCGTAGCGTTGTCTTGCTGGAAAATACAATTTATTCCACACAGACGTGGACCTTCAGTCCTGATAGAAGCATTTTCAAGCATTGAAATGTACTTCAATGATGTTTGCCGGCCTTTCACTACTTGCAACTTTAGGGACCCAACGGACGAGAAAGCACTCCAGATCATTAAAGACCCTCCACCACTATGCCGAGTTGAAAAAGTCTCTTTGGGCAAATTTTTTATCATGCCAATAGTGTTGAAATATGCTACGTGATATTATTGTAGCTCTTTTGTTAAAATTGCGAAAGTATTTATCTCAGCTAGCAGGAATGCACGGCGTAGCCCTATTGTAAAGTCCGCTTAAATATGATATTTTAATTCTTGCAGATTTGTATATATTATTATAGAGTTCATGTTCTATCGATTTTTATATATTATAAAGTTGCGATTTAAAAAAATAAAAAATAAAAAAATATATCCATATGACTTAGGTTCATCAGCTTTAATCGAAACCAAAATCAATACACACACACACACACACACACACACACACACACACACACACACACACACACACACACATATATATATATATATATGCGGGTATACCTACTACCTCAAGGAGATGAACGCCTCTGCTTTGCATAGTTTCAGGTCACCTTTGGGCAAGGTGTAGTACCTGTTAACCTCCCTCTCAAGTTCTGGAGGGTTACTATATCGTGAGAACTAGGGATATATATATATATATATATATATATATATATATATATATATATATATATATATATATGTATGTTTGCTTGCTTATGTGTATGTGTGTGTATATGTCCAGCTGCCGGAGAAGTTAAAACCCCGTGATAACAAAACATGCACACTATGCCACTGCTCAGTCACTCACTATTTCAGTTTGTCACTGTGCAACCAGTGGTAGGGTGCGAGAGGGTACAGTATGTGTAGCACGAGCATGTTGTGTCGCGATCGTTATGTGCAGATATCTTTCGAAGAAGAAAAATTTTTTAAAGTCCTATGGCGATAGGTGAGTGGCTGAGCAGCCTTTTCTAGGGTTGCACTTCTCACCCATGAATTTGGGAAAGGTCTAGAAAAGGTGACCTAAAAATTGTCTACCCTTTTATTAGCTGGTCGGCTTCCTGCGGTCGGTGGCTGCTCTATATTTGCAGGAGAAACAAGATAGTTGAAGAAAAATAATAAACAAGGAAAATCGAAATTTTATCAGGAGAGGAATAACTTAACTGTTGCTACGTGGAATGTGAGAACTTTGCTAGATGTCATGGATAGTGAAAGACCTGAGAGTAGGACAGCTATTGTTGCAAGAAAGCTCGTTACGTACAGCATAGACATTGCGACATTGTCTGAAACACGATTGAGTAGTGAGGATCAATTGGTGGAAGTGTGCTCGGGATACACCTTTTTTGGGGAAAGGAAGCCCATCGGGGCTGAGACGAGAAGATGGAATTGGCTTTGCAGTGCGTTCTGATTTGGTGAAGAGGATTGAACAGCTAATCTGTGTAAGTGACAGAATTATGATGATGCGCTTTCCTCTTGCACATAGTAGGTATATGACAATTTTATCTGAAGATACCATCACGGCGTTTTACCGAGATCTCAGTCGTACCATTTCCCCTATTCCTTTATCTGAGAAGATCTTACTCATGGATGATCTAAATGCAAGGGTTGGCAAGGATCATCACACCTAGGACTCACTCGGTCGGTTTGCTGTAGGTAGGGTCAACAGTAATGGTCTGTATCATCTCCATCTATGCACTCAGTTTGACCTTGCTATCTGTAACACTTTCTTCAGCCACAAAGAGGTCTATAGGTTTACCTGGACCCATCCTCGTTCAAAACAAGGTCACTTGATCGATTACATTATTTCCAGGAAGGCAGATTTGCGGGACGTCTGTAGTGTGCGTGTTATGCGTGGAGCTGAATGCAGCACAGATAAATTTTGGGACACGGGAAGTTTAAAATCTGTATAAGGAGGAAGTGTAGGTTGGGTGGTGTTGGGATTCCCAAGCGGGTTGATGTCCAGGCTGGTTGATCCAAACAAACTTTAACAAAGACTTTTCATATCTATTTGCGTAAGTATACTTTGATAATTATGTTTCAGTTTGAAGAAATATGGTATAATAAAATTATTGGGTGTTCATTCGCGCCTGACCTCCACAGAATGTAAATATGTCACAAAGTTTAACAAGTTTTTTTAAAAGGGGTGAGGGTCCACAATAACACCTTAACTTTAATCTTAATAAACCTTAGCTTTTATTTATTTTTTGAGTTGAATCATATTGTGTCGAATAAATTCACCTCATAAACTCACGTTCTTATTAAAGTGAAAGCAAAAAAAAAAAAGTCGGGACTTTAGAAAATTTTCGACACATTTTGCATAACTGTTTTTCCCTTCTCCAGTTGCACGTGGCACTCTTTTGAAAATAGATAAATAATAAAAAAAATAAGAACGTTATTTATTATCGTGTCAAAAGGAGGAACAAATTCTGCTAACATGATTACGTTTCTTTTTAAAAGCATTTACATAACCTTTTTATTTTTATTTATATATTTGTTTAAGCTTTTTTTCCAGTGTACTAGAAGGGATTCAGTTGATTACAACCCTTTCATCGTGTTCTTTACATTACAATAGTACAACCCTGAAGCCGACAGCACAATACTACACCGTTAAATACTGTAAAACTGAAACGAAGATGTTCTGCTTGAAAAGGGCACCATTTTCTTCCCATTCATATTTATATCGATTCGTTGCTTTAAAAAACTAAGGTAATTACGTGTTTACTTTTTTAATATCCCATTTTGCTGTTTCGGATTATTTTACTAAAGTAAGCAAAGCTTCATTTTTCTTCAAAACTGTTTTTAATTCTTTGTTTTTCGATATTTCGTTGGTATTAGGGAGTAAGAGTGTTTAGCAGAATAGCCAACAAACGACTACCCGAAAAAAATATGCAAGGAATAAGTGTTACCATAGTCAATAAAAGTTCAGTTCATGTTTTTTTTTGTTTTAAAATAGTTTTTAATGCTCTTTATTGAAATAATTTCAGCGAACCGAAATTAAAACGAAATTTGAGGCGATAACTTTTTAAATGAATTTTTATATAAACTACACATGCCATAATCGAATATTCCTCAAGCCCAAAATAACGGAAAACATTAAAATATGCTTATAAATATTTCTTGCATTGATGGCACTCTCTTAAATTGTTAACACAGAATGCTCAGGTGCCCATCCTTCAAATTGAAAACGGGGCTCTCCATTTCAAAGTCGCTGCAATTTTTATTTTTTAAACCGGTTCGTGAATTAAAAAAAAAATTACAAACTACTTAAAAATACGAACCAATGAACTTTTCTACCATAAAAGTAACTTTTATTGACTATGGTAACATTTATTTCTTGTATATTAATATCATTTTATATATAATATTTTCTCTTTGTAAGGAAACATCATTTTATTGGTCACTCTTGGCTACGAATGGAAACAAATTGATATAAAAAAATATATTTTCGCGAAAATTATCTTTACTTTCATCATATTTTGCTTAGGGTAAAATTTTTGACTATCAAAACCTATCTCTTTACAACCCCCTCCTTTTAATAACCTATCATACTTTCATCAATCACAGTCCATTTTCTGTAGGCTGTTTTTGAACCCACTCTACGATGGGTACTTCTGCTAGTATATATATATATATATATATATATATATATATATATATATAACTTGAGTTCCTTCAGATATAATCGAAACCGAAACCAAAAGTTATAGAGAATTTCTGGTAAAATTATTTATTACAAGAAATGAAAGTCCATAACAATTAAACGACAGTCACTCGGATGTAAGCGTTACACACAAAATAAATAACACACACACACTATCCTATCAATATATAGATTTAACCAAACTTTTAAAAACGTTCTACATTTTCTTCACACCTTTTAGCCTCGTCTTCCTGAAAGACTAGACAAAAGCGCACATTTCATATTTTACACAAATAAAACATTGATGTTATTTGGATGTACATATTTAAATTTTACTGGTTCTTTAGAAATAATAAAATATTAATATTTTAGCATTAATATCAGCAATGAAACATTAAAATATTTTTGTTAAAAAACAAAGAATCGTTTTTGGAATAGGCAATTAGGCTGAAACTTTTCGGACACGTATATTCCTAAATGTTCCCCATTTTTCCGAGTCCCCATTCAAGTTGCGAGTAATCGTCCCAACACTAATTAAAAAAAACTTTCTATTTTTTCGATTTCGACTAATGTCTGTGAAACTCACATGAAATAGTAATTGGTGTCCATAGCTGGGTGTGAAGACGTTGCAGCCGGTTGATAAAAAAACACTCGAAACTTACATGGGATTCAAATTATCTAATAGAGGAGAAAAAAAACCTTAATGGGTCACTTCAATATGAGATTTCCTCTTCATAAACACCGGATGTGTTATGCGCCAAGTTAGACACCCACTGTTTGAAAAATAATATTGGGGTAGATTCGTCGGATATACATGGGGTTTGCCAACTGATATTCTCGGAGAAGGCCTATGTACAACGTCTGACTAGATTCGCCAGACATCTTGAATAAAAAAAAATAAAAAAAACGTGGATTAAGATGCGCCTATTTAATATGCGCGTTTACTGTTTCCAAGCTTACGTGTGAAAGAGCAGATAAACTCGTATTTTTAAGTTAAGCGTGCATAATCAATGCAAAATTGTATTTCTAACTATAGTCTGACAGACAGGCGAAAATACTATTTCATCTTTACGCGTTGTAGACATAGGAAATGGTATTTAAAACCTATGTATGGCAGACCAACGAAAATCTTATTAAAATTTACGCATAGAAAATTGTGTTTCAAACTTATGCGTGACAAACCAATCAAAATGTTATTTTAAATATAATCCTGCCAGACCAACGAAAATCTTATTTCAAACACGAAATTCTAATTTCAAACTTACACAGAATAAACTAACAGATATGCTATTTCACACTTACGAAGGCTATTTAATCTAAGCGTGACAAACCATTAAGAATGCTATTTAATGCTTGATCGTGCCGGACAATTTAAATATTATAAAATGTAAGCATGACAGATCAATAAAACTGTTATAAAAAACTTTTGCATCGTTTAATATCCAAAATGTCATTTGCAGCATATCGATGACGGCCAGAGTTACTGAGTTTAAATATATGGCAGCTTCTATGAGATGTGCCGATTATATTTACGCGTTTAAAAACGGAAAATTTATTCTAAAGTAACAAACCAACGGACTGACAACTGACAGACAAAGCCATAAATACAACTGCATGGTTGAATGTATAATACAGGTGTATACGTGTGGGGTTACGTCCGTGTGAATCTGGGGAATAACATCTTTTTTTCTCATTTGCGGCGTATGTTTATCCAAATACTCTTTTTTTTGTTGTCACGCTAGTCTCTCTTATTTGCACAACCACAACAAAATCAATTCTCATCAAAAGGGAAAGAGGCAGATAAACAAACACATCATTATGCATGCATATAACTGTTTGATGGTGTCTTTTTACTCGTTTGCTGGGAGCGGCATTACATTTGTGAAAAGTGTAGCGATGGAAATGAATAGCTACTTTACTTCCTATGCGTAGACTAATAACTTTATTCAAGAATGTGCCTGCATATATTTTGGCATCAGATTAATTTTATATGCATGCTATAAGATTCGAAAAGATAGAGGGTATGCGAAAATAAATATACACACACGTGTACATACACATATACAAGCATATACACTTGTGCCCGATATTATTCATACCCCCCCTTGAAAATTGAGTTTATTAGGTGTAACTTTGTAAGAATTTATTGTTTACGTCCATATTGATACATATTCTTAATAAACCTCTTCTGATCATTTTCCTCATTTTAAAATCTCGGGATACTTGTAATAAAAGAAATATGCAGCTATTTATAAAATCTGCAATGTTCAAAAATGATCATACCCCCTTATTTTTTCAGTATTAATCGAGTTTCTGTTTGTTTCCTGTTTGATTGTTATTTTGAATGCTTTTATACAACCTTTGATTAATTTCATTTCGTTTTTTGCATTTTTCAGAAATTAAAATGATATCAAGTGAAAACCAATAAAAGAATAAAAATTATTAGAATGGGGAAGAAAAAAGAGCTTAGTAATGCTCTTAGGACTAAAATTGTGAATTCACATAAGGATGGTTTAGGTTACAAGTCAATTTCCAAGAAATTTGAGGTCCCTACAGCAACAGTACAGAGCATCATCAAAAAATTCCAGAGCCACCACACAACAAACAACTTGATTGGTAGAGGAAGGAAAAGGAAACTGTCTGCTAGAGCCACCAGGAATATTGTAAGAAGTGTTAATACAAATCCAACCACCACTACTAAGGACATTTTAGAAAATCTGGAGTCTTCTGGCATAAAAATATCAAGGCAAACATTGCAAAGGACTCTGCATGAAAATGGTCTGAAAGGAAGAAGACCAAGAAGGACTCCATTGCACACCGGAAAACACCTTGCAGCACGTCTAAAGTTTGCTAGGACCCATGTGAATTCTCCAGAGTCCGTTTTCTCAAGTATTTTGTGGACTGACGAGACAAAAATTGAATTATTTGGCCATATGGATGCTTCTTACGTTTGGAGGAAGAAAGGAGAAGCTTACAACCCAAAGAACACCATACCCACGGTGAAACATGGTGGTGGTAGCCTAATGTTTTGGGGCTCCTTTTCGGCTAGTGGTCCAGGTAGTTTGGTCAAGATAGATGGAACCATGAAGAAGGAGCAATATTTGGAGATACTCCAGAAAAACATTAGACACGATGCGGAGAAGCTCCATTTAGGACAAAACTGGGCCCTTCAACAGGATAATGATCCAAAACATACTGCCAAAATAGTCAAGAAATGGTTTGACGATAATCAAATTAATGTTTTGGAATGGCCTAGCCAGAGTCCCGACCTGAACCCTATCGAAAACCTCTGGCACATATTGAAAACTGAGGTTAAAAAGCGGAAACCTAGAAATTTGAGGGATTTGGAGAACTACTGCATTGAAGAATGGTCAAAAATCAGTGTTGATGCTTGTAAAACCCTTGTTGATAAATATCCAAAACGGTTACAGGCAGTTATTAAGAATAAAGGGCATGCTATTGACTATTAATAAGAGAGGTATGAATAATTTTGAACTAGTGCCATTATTGTTTTTCTTTGTATAATGTTTCAAACTTGCATAATTTATTTACTTGTTGAGTTTAAATTAAATGCTTATGCTTGATTTATTGTTTGAAATCCCTTTAATATTGTCTACCTTCTGGTTTGAGCAATATTCTTATAGAAATCTCAAAGATCCGAGGGGTATGAATAATATCGGGCACAAGTGTATATATATATATATATATATATATATATATTAATATTTATTTGTACAGAAATTTACATGTCTTGTACATGCCTGTATGCATAAATATTAACATAAATATCTCTGCGTATTTATTTTTTGCAATCTCTTATCCTCATCTTCATAGTCGTTGCGCTTTCACCACATTTCGGCCAACTCATCTGCTGGAGAGCGATGGGATAGGATTGCTGAGTTTTGTAACTGTATCCGAATAATTATTGTCCATAGATGTTATTTTTTGCCAAACTAATCCTCATGTCTTCTTTGGGTAGGATTGAAACCACTATCCTCAAACAATGCCAACCTGGAAAAGTAGAAACTCAACGTCTCAATTCACTGCGCCACGTGTCATGAAGGACGATCAAGGTTGGATTTTATGGTCTTTATAAATCCAATTTTTGTGTCTCTATCTGGTCTTCCATTGTTGAGTTCGTATAGAGTGGTATTATATATTATTATTTTTGTATTGTTGGAATTCTTTGGAATGTGGCTTTAAAACTTGTGAATTCATTTGTTTGCAGTCTGCTATGTTTATCTTCATGGTTGTTGCTGTTTCCCCACGTTTCGCCTAACTCATTCTCTAACCTTGGCATCATTTACAATCCAAAATGCAAAATTACAAGATTCAGCATAGGTAGTCCGTCGCGGTTAACTACGTGACGAATTCCAGAGTATGAGTTGGCTGAAACGCAGTGAAACAACAGCTATGAGCAAAAATGAATACAAAAATTATGAAGCCTCTTCTCAAGGGATTAACAATTTTAAAAAATATTATATAATAAATAGCTTTATGTGCGACCGAGCAGTGATATATATATATATATATATATATATATATATATATATATATATATATATATATATATATATATATATATATATATATAAATTCAAACCTTGACGATTTTAAGATAAAAAAAAGTGCAGACATTTAGTAAAAGAATATATATACAGAAAAATACTTCTATTTGTTATTGCTCACAATTTATTATTCAAATATATTTCTTACTAGAAATGAATATATTAAGAATTGGTATTAGGTAGTTCTTGGAAAAAATGTAATATAAGCGACAGCATTCAGCACTAGCTTCAAAAGCCGCCAGAAAATCACATCATGGCGGTATCAATGGATTAGTATTTAACAATACCAACTGACGACCTCGGTGTGTCAAGTTCGTATCCAGTTGATTAGACAGAACACGTTCATTTAGTAATGTAGTCAACTTTAATGTCATTCTAACTATAGAAATAAGTCTAACTAAAGAGATATCAGGGAAACTAATGCCAACAAAAATCATCTAGTTCTTTTGAATTAATGATTCTTAGCAACAACAATCGCATCAATTAATTTTATAAGTAACTTATTTTTTATTCGCATTCATACGAAACTTAGCGTGATGAATACTCCGGGATTACTGACACGCGAAAAAAAGCAGATCTTCAGAGCAGTGGTGGAATTTGTCCTTTTTTTACGGTGCTGCACCTGGACACTCACCAAACGATTGAAAAGAAAGCTAGCCGGCACGTTCATTCGTATGTAACAAACAGTGTTTAATATATCTTGGCAAGATCTTCCTAGGAAACAGCAATTTCATGGCAACTTACCTGCCATATCTATTACCATCAGGGAGCGACGTCTACGATTTGCCCGTCACTGCCATAGAGACAAGCAAGACTAGGGAGTTTGTGAGCAATGTATTGCTGTGGACTCCACAACATGGGTGCACGAGCAAAGGGCGACTTAGATCCACGTACATCCAGCAAATTGCACATGACGCCAACTGGGATCCTGAAGATCTGAGGTAGCTGATGGAAGACAGGGAAATCTGGAAAGAGAGACATATAGACAGATTGGTCTAGGCAAGAAGTCCGACCACATAAGATAAGAAAAAATAATACTAGAGGATTAAAAATCTTTACATATCTTTTAAAGGAAAAACCGACAACGAAAACAGCGAATCCTCGCATTGCATTTCTAATTCTACATGACAGATTTTCCTGACAAAGGGAGAAGCATTGCTGTTTTAATTATCAATCTATCCATCTAATCGAGTGACTTTTGTTATAAGTAGCGACTAATTCATAAAAATCTATTTTAAAAATTAAAAAAGGAGTTACTTATGCAATCGGATAATGCAGATTTCAAGCAACGTAACAAGCGGCTGGCAAATGTTGGCGCCCGCATTGCCATTATAATAAACCCCACTTTTTGCTTTCTTATCATTCATGAAATGTATTCTCTAAGAAATTACGGGCACTTAATAATTCATGAAATGTATTCTCTAAGAAATTACGGGCACTTAATAATAAGGATTTTATTTGCAACAACCTGTATACAAAAAATAATCTGGTTAACCGTAGTCGAAGGCGATCCGAAGGCTCGTTTTTATTAACTACTGCACCAGGTTGTAGGAAGTAGAGTCATACACTTCCAAACATTACCCTACTTACTCTTGTTGTTTATAATGTTGAGTGTTTAACGAGCAGCGTATCACCATTTTAGGTTTTAGTATGTCTAGATCGAGGATGAAACTTTGATTTTTCATGGCCTATTAACAATCAGGTTTACAATCATTCGTAATAGGGCGTTATAAATAATTAAAAATCATTATATTATTACCAAATTCAAAATATAATTGAACCGGGACGCCTGGGAAGCAATCAAGGATCTCCTCATAGATGCCCTATGGGGAGTATCTTTTCTTCCCGCTGAACAGTGCGCAAATGAGATAATTGTATGGTTCAAAACGACAACTGAACCACATGTCCCCACACGGAAATTTTTTAGCAAACGCCACTCTCCCCAATGGTTCACTTCTACTTGTGCAGCTGCCATTGCACAAAGGCAGCATGCATACCGCAAATTTAACCGCCATAAGTCCAGTACAAACAGACAAAATTACATAGAAACTAGAAGTAATTGTAAGAAAAAATAATAGCAACAGCCAAGAGAAAATGTATCAAAATCACAAGAAAACGCATCGAAGCACAGAAATTAGGAACCCGTGGTTTTTGGAAAATCAGTCACGTTGTCTCAAACTCCACATTGGACCCAGCAAACCACTCCCTCCGTGATTTCCTTTGCGAAAAGACGCCACACCAGATGATCTGAAAATCACCCCTTCTCAGGTGCATGATATCATTAAAAAAACTCGAGACTTCAAAATCATGTTGACCTGATCTCATGCCGACTGTGCTATTAAAAAAATGTTCCGCTGAGGTTGCACAAGTCTGATCGACCAATAATATAGATTTAAGCACACCCGTTCCACAGAATATATCCTAACTCTAATCGCTGAATGTATATACCATACACTGGACAAAGCAAGGGGGGTAGAGCGGTTGCTCTAGATATATCTAAGGCTTTTGATAGAGTAAGGCCCGAGGGGTTTCTCAGGAAAATCAGATCATACAGTTTTACTGGACGAATACTTTACATAATTAAATCTTTCTTAAATAAGAGAAGAATCTAGATTGTCCTCGACGGCCGTATATCTAAACAATATGATATAAATGCTGGTGTATCTAGGGGGTCTATCTTTGGACCTTTATTATTCCTAATATTCATAAATGACCTCCCTGGTAAAATTGGCTGTGAGGTGTGTAGGTTTGCTGATGACATAACGCTCTATAACAACCACGAGGTGAAAACAAATGAACACATATCTAAGGAAATGACAGAAACACTAAATGAGGGCCTCCAAACTGTAGTGGACTGGAGAAAAAAAATGCATGATCATATTCAACGCTACCAATACTAAGTTTGTTTCTTTCAATAATTACAAGAAACTTTCTCAACCACGAGTAGCTATGCCTAAAGATACATTACCTGAAAGTACTTCGTTCAAACTCCTCGGCTTTACATTCACGGGGAATATAAGTTTGAATAGATACTTGAGCGCATTGCCAGGGTCGCTACGAGGAAGGTGGGCTCTCTCTACCGTGTTAGAAAGTTACTTACGCCTGAAAGTAACGTGTACTTTTATAAAGCTACCATTCGCCCATGTATCGGGTATTGTTGTCACATTTGGGCTGGCGCATTTGCTACTGATCTTTTGTCCTGGAAAGAGTTCAAAAAAGAGTTGCCAAACTAATAGGTCCTGAACTGTAATTCAAGCTTGGACCTCTGCCCCATAGACGAAATATTACATCCCTCTGCCTGTTCTACGAGGATTTTTCTGGTGGATGCTCTGAAGAACTACAAGCTCTTGTACCCCCGCGACGTAAATACCCCGAGAAACCCGACAATTAGCAAAATCCCACCCCTACACAGTATAGATCCCTGAATGTAAGAAAACCTTCTATTCTAATAGTATCTTCCTCGGGATTGCTAGACACTGAAACTCCCTTCCAGGTTCCTGTTCTCCCAACTGTACTGACATGCAGAAGTTCGTGTAATGTGAACAGACATCTTGCTGCTCCATACCTAGTATCCCTGAAACTTATGTACATGATAGTAACCTCCTAGATCAAAGTGGCACTGTGACTTGTTTGGTGTGAAAAGGGAATAATAAAAAAAAGAATAGTAGATTAATAAAGTGTGTGTTCATCTTTAAAGAGAATATAGATTATCAAGTTATAGTAATGTTTTAAACACGATGAGCGGTCGTAGTATATATAGTTTAACATCTGATCAAACATTACCATTTATCTGCTGAAGTCGTGATTCTCTAGTGCGGCCAAAAAAAGCGAATGTTAATTTTACACTGGGAATTGAACCCCGACTGACAGATCCTTCGACACTGCGATTAGCAGTCGACCATTTTTTGTTTTAACTTTATTACTTTAATCATAATGTGAATACATTCCACATTCACATTACTGTTTACACTTAGTTGCAACTATTTAGTCTTTTACTAGAGAGCACAACCCATAGTAGATAATCAAATATAATCATACATAGATAGTTGTTTCGTAGTTGTAGGATTCTTAATTTTGCCGGCAGATGTTTTTCACGCTCAAATTTTAAACACGACCGTTTAATCACTTTGCACTTGGATTTTTAAAAATATATTTTTTACATTTAAATTATCAAGTGCCAATAGTGCTCGATATTTTCCGGAAAGCTGGTATTTATCTCGCTTCATCAGCGGGAAGATGTAACACAAGATCGGAAAGTGAGATTTCAAAAGCCAACGCTCTAGAGTAAGAGCACCCTGACCTAGAAAAAATGCATGGGAAGCACAATCGGTATCCGGTAGAGGCTCGTCAGGCTCTTAGCAATAAATTAACCTATTCCTTATGTTTAAGAAAACAAAACATGGAAGAGTAGACCTCCTATACCTTCAATGGACCATTTTTAAGTCAACCGAGAACAGACCATGTCTCGTTTCGTCAGCCATTATTAGATAAGAGTCAATTATATTTTAGTTTGCTGAGTATGTCGCCTCCGTAGATTTAATAAAAGGTTACGTTCCGTGCAGATTTCCGAGGTCGATAGAAAGATTTTCCAGTTTGATAAAATACACTTTAAGGAGGCCGAAGCTTACATCGACCGAAATGTTGTGAAAATAACATTTAAGATTAGAACAGTAATCCAAAGAATCGAAATAATACGCACACAGGCCTTGTTTAGGTTGGCGATGTCCTAAACTACTGATTTCTTTGTTTGTTTTGTATTTTTTTTTTTAGAGATGCTTCCGTTTTGTGTCTTTAAAGAGTTAAAATAAATCTCCTACGAAATGCGCACTTTATATTCACATAGAAATTGACGGCGGTTTCTGTCGTAACATTTGATATCGTAATGGCAGGAAAGCGTCAAGATAAGGAGGCTAGAAATGATGACGGCCTCCTTCAGTCGGCGCTCGGCTGACGCTTATGTCTGTCAATAACTAACCTGTTCTATCAATCCATTCATCTGACATCGTGCCTGTCGTCGGCCATAGTTTTATAGCAATGTTAATCGGGTTTGAAAGCAGTCGGGCGCATGAAGCAACTGATTCCTTCACGAATAAAATGAAAAGTGTTTTTCTTCTTTATTGTAGTTTATTTATTTTTTTAACATTCTTTGCAAGATTTGCAAATTGTTTCGTTTTGAAATTCCTTCGTCACAGTAAACTTGTGAAGTGCCCGATTCAATTTTTTTCTTCTACTTAAACTGTTTAACACATTTATTACCGTCGGGATATTAAACCTAAAACGGCTATCTCTAAGGCTGTACATTCATTTGCCACTTTTAGCATGCATAAGCTCTTTCAAACAAAACAAGCCAGCAAACACAACGGAAAGCATATAGTATATACATGCTTTAACACATCTCAAATAAATTCATGTATTTGAATTTATTCATAACTTTAATGAATGAAATGGATCCAACCGTTTGTCTTCTCGCCGAAGAACTATATCCTTATACTTGGCTTACAATCATTTCTACGGAATGTGCTCGATGAAATTCTTACTCTGCTCCTAGTTTCCCGACTGTACTAATATGCAAGAATTTAAATGTAATCTAATTTGACAGACTGCTGTCTAACCCGCCACTTATGATGTCTCCTATTAATCCGTTCCCAGATCATGTGTGTGTGTTTTAAGGGAGAGCAACTTATAGGACTTCTAGCAATTACAGTTCTCTTGGGTCCGTGTGATAATTTGTTTATGTCTTGTTTATATTTCAACTTATTTTCAGCTTTTTTTTAAAAAATAAATTAATGATAAATAATGAAATTCAAATCATAATACTTTGAAAATTAAAAAAATAGAAATGTAATAAAGCAGGAAATAATAATAATAATAATAATAATAATAATAATAATAATAATAATAATAATAATAATTTCTTTCACTACGAGTTCTCCCACAGCTCACCATAAGATATTGCTCACTGACAACAATCGGTGATGGTTATCGGAATCTTGCTGATAACAAGTCTCCACAGATTTTCAGTATTCTCCGCCTCTTTCTGTAATCGCAAATGAATTGCCAACCTCGTAACAGCCGCTTGCCATTGAATTCTCGTTGACAATGGCCATTAGTCATCAGTATAATATAGGTGCCAATGAACTTTCCCAAGGTCCAAGATCTCTTTGCACTCGTCCTGTGACGCTCTGGTTAGTACTTACTCTGCCTAGTCTTTTTCTCCTCCTCGATCTTCCTCGACTATTTGGTGTGGTGCCAGTTGATGCGGACGCTACAACTTTTCTTGGGGAGGGGAGTAAACTTACAATTATGCAGTTTCAATTTTCTTGATTATATGCGTCCTCTTACTGTTTACTATACTTTTGTTTCACTTTCCACATGGCTGGTAAGTGTGTTTATGGCTCATGTGCATTAGTCGTCGCAATTAAAATTTTCCGAAATATTTCAGTCGTTTTCTTTATTGTTATCCGTTATAATTTCTCAGCCATTACCTTGATTCCAATCTTTTCCATCTTTATTCTAAGTCCATTGGGATTGTTTCTAGTGCTCCTAATATTATTGTTGTTATCTTGACTTTCACCATTTCAGCCATCTAGCCGGTTCCGAGTAGTTGCTTTGCATCTCCATTTCTTTGATATTCATCTTGTCCGCTGGAACAACGAAATCTACGATCTGGCAGGACTTTTCCTTCTTGTAAATTTGTATGACATCCACCCTTTTTGCTTGACTGGGATAATCTGTATATACTTCCATATCCCAAAAGTTTTTGTGATTTCTGTTTTACTACCGATTTGTGCTTGCACCATTTGTATGAGTGTTCAAATTGCAGTTGTTTGCACCTGACTTACCCACTTGATCGTTTGTATTTATATATTCTTCTTGGCAAGTTTGCTGCATTCACTTATTATGTGGCTTATTTTCCTATCTTTTTGTTCACAGCGTCTTTATTTGCCATTTTTCTTGTGTCTTGTCAGTCTTTGCTTTGATATAATTGGTCATGATCACTTTATCCTGTATAACTATTATTAGAAATTCATTTTCTCTATTTAGGTGTTCTTTTTATAGCCATGCTTTTATGGGTCTCATCTTTTGTCAATCTTATGAATCGTCCGTGTAGTTGTTTTTATTTCCATTTTTCTTTGATGGTCTTATTTCCAGCCTCTTTCTTCTTGTTCATTTATGCAGTGTCTTTTGCTGTCGTAATTAGCTTTTCTGTGTTATATGCAAACTAGTCCTCTTTCCTTGTTTTTCCTTTTCACGTAGAGTTAGTCAGCATCATCTTTGGGGTGTAATGTATTATGCGTTGTCATAAGCTTCTAGTCGAGAAGTCCTAGTTCCTCTTTGATCGAAGCTTTGGCGGTTCAGTAATCTTAGCGCTACTGCCAATGTATTGATACCTGTAAGTAGGCTTCTACTATATAATTTAGTTTGAACGTGTATTCTTGCTCCTTTTATGTATTATTTTCCGATTTTCTCTTTTATTTCTGTTGATTTAATGGTGTCTTCTTCTAAAACTCTCAAATTGTTGTAGGTGTCATGTTGACTCAGTGTCCTGATCTCGGCTTGGTTGAGTAGTTCCATACCTTACTCTCCTTTTAATTGTCCCCTTCTTATAAATAAAACTGCGCAATTTTTAATTTCAAATTCCATTTCGATATTCTTACTAAATATTCTGGTTGTGTTTATTAGCATTCATAGTCTCTTTTGGTTTCTTACAAAAAGTTACAGGTCGTTCATATCTATGAAGTGGTTCATTTTTTCGTAAATTTATATTTGGATTGGTGTTTTCTTTAATACATTGTTAAGGTCATCATCCTCACTTAATGTTGCATCCTTCTGCATGTTTTCAAGTACTTTTACGGAATATGCACCAATGAGCTTAATGTAGATGTACGCTTGCAACGTAGCTCGATCAAAATCAAACCTCAGCACTTTAGAGGAATCCAGATATTGGATAAAATTCTACTGTAATAACTTCTTCAAAAAACTTAATTTGGAATTTCCTCCCTGCTCCCTATTTTAGCAATTGAATTAAGAAGCAATAATTACAATTTAGTGGATCAAATATATTGCTATACCTTGAATTCCCCTATAAATCTGATCTCCTTATCACAGTAGCCTTTAGTTTCAATATTAATTGTTTGGGGTGAATAATATATAAAGAGAGATTCATTTTCTCCTACCTAAAATCTTTTTCTTACAGAAGAAACGTTACTGTTTTTTTTATACTGCATCGATATTTTCGTGGCAAGTGCTCTACTGGGCTATAATCTACGGGTCCTCTGTTTAGATACAATCATTGTCAATAGTTTCTTTTTGTCTCTCTATTTCTTTCCACCTGTCTTTCTCTCACCCTCTAACTCCTCTCTCTCTCTCTCTCTCTCTCTCTCTACCTAAAACAAATGAAACTTTGACGAGGAAAGTTTCTTTTCTAGAACCGCCTGTCTGTGGCACACGGTGTTGCGGGATTACTTCCCAGCTGACTACAACATGGTCGTTTTCAAGCCAAATGTAAACAAATTCTTGTTAAACCGCCCTCTAAAATCATCTTAAATAATCAAATTCTGTTCAAACACTATCGTCGTTATCAATCAGCTTGATGTTGTCCCACCTTTATCAGACAATAAATTAATCTTTTTAATCGTTTTAATCCTTATCAATATTTTGGACTTGATAAGTGATGAAATCTTAGTATTTTTTAAAGTAAATAATTAAATATAAAAAAAAGAAAAAGCTATCTTCTAAATCTGATGTTTGTCGGCTCTGCTTTAGCAGAGCTGATAGCGGGAGAGGATTAGTCATATACTATGAGGCACACCAGGTCTAAGCCCACGCTAAAATATGAAAACAACAACAGACTGAACGTTAAAATAGATTCGCCAGCTTAAAAGCTAAAACAAACCATACTAAATTCAGGAAAGAAACAAACAATTTTCAGAAAGTACTAGAACGAGAAAATCCATTAATAGCTGTAAACACGGAATTATCAAGCATGGCAGTCTCAAACTGGGATACAACGCCAAAAAAATAAACTAAAAATGTCATTTGATGGCGAACAAACAACAAAATAATGCCACGAAGCTTATACAGATTCTGCTACTGACATGGGAGACATAATAAGCTTTCAGGTATTGCGATGAAACATAAGACTCAAAAAGTACGAATGTAAAACAGGATAAATCGAAATATATGTATATATATATATATATATATATATATATATATATATATATATATATATATATATACTAGCATGGTGACCCGATTTGTTCGGAATTGAAAGATGATCAACAATTGTTTCACCCTGCCATATTTTTATTCTCATGGAAATCGATGAAACGTCCCATCTTTCGATCAAATCGATTGACTGACTGCTCTAATTGGAGATCCATCACGACGTACCTGAAGGAAGCTTCACATGCTTCTCGCAGTGACTAAATTCACTATATATTGTCGTTCACATTGCACTGTAGAGAATCAATCATTGATTTTATACAAGTATTTTTACATATAATGTTTTACATTAAAGTTTAAAAATGCGATCAATGGCTTCAAGTTCAGTTTAAAATGAAAAAGCAAAAATATCAGTGTGAAATTTTGCTTTGAACAGAAACATTTATCTCGGACGCGCCCCTGTCATATCAAAGAATCTGCTTGGCATTTTATATGTTTGGCCTTTCGGCTTGTTTGGCAATAAAACTTCTCAAATGCACTGTGATGTTGGGCTTATAAAAGATGTTAACTTTGGTCCAAATCGACTTTTTCTTTCTTTCATCGTTTCCACACTAAACCTTTCTAAGAACACTGGTGGGCACATAGAGTACCTTCATATGAAATTCCATGAAAATCCACCCGACCGTTTTATAGTCCATGGGGAACGAACTCATAGACTTACACAGATTACAAGGAGGTACGTGACGGCAACTAAGGCAGGCAATTAATAGATTTGGTTAAAAATTGGCGATTTCAGCGATTCCAGTAACAGTAAAAATATAGGAGTGTGAAACATTCGTTCATGACTATTGTCGGGTATCTCTGTTAGTATATGTATATTATGTTCACTGATGTTTCGTCTTTATTGCGAAACTTCCTCTGGATGAATGCAATTAAGAAAACAAAAAAAAACAGTATAATGTTAGAAAATCTATTTTTAATGTAATGAACTACATGACCTTGTTCTATTTCATAAACGGAAAAATCGTTTGAACTTCAAAAAAGAGGAGATATAGCATTGTGAAAGAGAGTAAGACTTTATAACGTCATATAGCCGTTAATAGATGTCAAAATATGATGCAATTTATTGGAACAAAAATGTTATAATTTAAATATGTATGTGAATCTGAAATGAAATATGTGTATTTTTGTTATGTAATTTATTGACTTATTATTTGTATTAATAAGGTTAGTGTTTTCTATAATGTGAGAGAATTAACCTACGTCTAAAATTAAACTATTTTCTTTTAATAGAAGTTTACTTATAAATGGCGATACATTACAGAAACCTCCACATTGTTTAATTGTGCTTGAATTTGTAATAAGCATTGATTCAAGAAGTCTTCGTCGCGAATTATTTGAATAAAATTCAACTACTTTTGCTTGTTTGAAGTCAAAAGTATGATTATACTGCAATAGAATGAAAGAATAATGCATTCAGAGAATTGCTATTTCTTATATATCTTTTATGTTTATTGAGCCTTTTCTCTAATCTTATTTGGGGCTCATCAATGTATGTATAATGGCAATTTTGCTAACGAACCAATATATATATATATATATATATATATATATATATATATATATATATATATATAGGGTAACCTCCCCCCCCAAAAAAAAAGCTAAATGGAGGCCATCTAGAACATATGCTGTAGAACAGAGAAAAAAAAAGGCCAAAGACCCTAGTGTTTTGATGTGATGTTTTGAATATAATAAACTAGTTATGACTAAAGTTTCATTTCATTCGGACAAAACACCAAGAAACGGGGCCTAATTAGAGTTGGGGCCCGTTTTTTTCGGTCACTCTCTCTCTCTCTCACTCACTCTCTCTCTCTCTCTCTCTATATATATATATATATATATATATATATATATATATGTGTGTTCCAGGTAAAACATATCCGAAAGTAAAAAAAGACATCGAATTTTAATGAAATTGTGCTTAATCAAAAGAGCAAGTATTATTTTATTAAATTTAGGTAAAATGGCGTGCTATTTTGTTTACGAAAATTTAATAAAATAATACATATATGATATAATATAGTATAATATGACATAATATAATATAATATAACACTACAATATATATATAGGGACTAAACTATATATATATGTATGTATGTATATATATGTATGTATGCCTATGTATATATATGTATGTGTGTATGTATGTATATATATATATATATATATATATATATATATATATATATATATAGTGGTCTAAATTTAAATAATTTTAACGCTAGTTCAAGCAAAATTAATTGTTTTAAAATAATAAAATAATCTACAATTCGGTTTAAGAATTCATTTATTATGAGCGCTTTTGTTTGAATTAATGTATGCAAACATTGCATAAATCATAAATCTATGACGAACAGATTAACACAGATAGAATATCGCTTATATTATTAATCGATATAAAAATACGTAACAGTAATGTTTCGTGAAAAATATATATTTCTGCAATAATTTATAATCATTTATTTATAATTCAATGAATCCATTTTTATTTTTGTGTTTTAAAACGTCAATTCTTAAGCATGCGGTGTGATCTAGTTTTATAAACATATGGTGTGTCTCCAGATTTAGTAATTGAACGTTTATTCCAGTTGGAAAGAAAGCAATTGAATTGAAAGTGTAGGAACAACTCAGTCTTAGATAATTGTAATATATCTCATCAAATGTCTTATTTCCTGTCCTATTCTGTAATACCCCCTTCACTCTATATCCGCTTTCTATTGTCTTTTGTTCGGTTTATTCTCCGTTTTCATTGTAGTTAAAAACACCTTTGATTCATCAAGATAAATCCTTTCTGCTGAGCAAACCATCCGTAACGGGACGATATGTGTTTAAGAATAGTGAGGTAATCTGTTCATACAATTCAAGAATGTTTTTGTTCACATCCATTTTCTATTTATCGGTACAAGTTTCGCCTGGATTCCACCGGAATTTGCAAAAGACAAAATGCCAATTACTCACACATGTACTGACTTCACTTCTCTCTGTTTCTCGTTTTCATGTAAAGCAAGGTATTTCTCGAAACGAACCATATATGGATTTTAATAACTAATGAATTGAAAATATAATTTTTGTTAATATATATATATAAATATATATATATATATATATATATATATATATATATATAAGATTTTATGCATTCACATAAAATGTTATAAGGAGATATGTTTACTTTAATACACATGTTGAAACGACAATGAATGCGGAAGAATCTGTGCAGTTTAATTGTCATACATGCTTTCGGTATTTTATATATATATATATATATATACATATATATATATGCATATATATATTTATTATTAGTTGTAAAAATATTTTCTCTTTCTCTCTGTCTGTCTTTCTCTCCCTCTCTTTCTCTCTCTCTCTCTCTCTCTCTCTCTCTATATATATATATATATATATATATATATATATATATACAAAATTATTATTGTATTATTTTGTAGGAATTTATACGCAAACCATAATACATTAGTATTTGAATTATTTAGAAACCTATTTTTTCACAATATAATTATTTTTATCAAGGCCCCAAGGCCACCCGTGGATAATGAGTTACTGAAACAGCAACGTATTGATCGTTAGTGGTGGAAATTATGTAGAATTATTATTTACAAGAACTTGTTTACATTGGACACACTCATGTTGTAGGCAGCTAGAAAGTAGGCCATAGAAACAATTTCACAGGCATCTAGCTCTCGTCAGGAAGTTTTGTTCATGGAATTTGTGTTTAGATTAAGGCACAAATAGAGAGTAGATGAAATTGCTGACAGTAGTTGTAGTTAGACGAGTGCTTTCTATTAAAATTTGGCAGGAAAAATAGCATGAAGCTCAGACGAGTACTTGTCATGTAAATAACGATAGTGCAGTGATAGTCTCCTAATGTTTCTTCCGGTGGAACGAGGTTGCAGAGGAGTGTGAAGTCTTCCCCGGCTAGGTTTCGAAGCCGATTTTGAACTCTGTCAAAGTGGGATAGAGTGATCCGTACGACCCCTTTCAAGACATGGCAAAAATACTCTATTATAGGACCGGTTTATTATTATTATCTATACTTCTATAAAGTTCTAATACGGGAAAATGCAGATTTAACCTTGTATCTGACCTCTTACATGAGATGCATATCAATTTACTGAAAGGTAAACAGCATAATAATTTCGAATTTAATATAGAATATTCCTAATGGAAATTGTATTTTCTACGACGGATAATCAGCACGTGGGATAAAATTCTGACAACAAATAAATGAGGTATATCTATTTTAATAATGATGATTATACTGGTTTAAATAGGGGTGAATATGCTTACACATATAAGAAAAGGAAGAAAAATAGTTATCGCCATGTGTAAATTATTTTATTTATTTCTGTTCTAAAATCGCATTCAGTTATTCTAGAATAGAAAATTGCATTTAATTTGTTTTAGCCCCCACTACAGGCTAAGGAGAAAGAAATCAGAAGATAACACTGAAAAAAAAGAACGACGCAAGAAAAATAAATAAGAAAGCAAGAAAACTTTCAATGTAGAAAAGTAAAAGAGAAAGAGTAACAGAAATGAAATGTGCCATGAGTTGTAGCATTCAAAGTTACAGCTAAACCTAAACTATTTTGATAGGCCCGCGAGCCTATGTTACCTATGTTTTTATTTTTATCATGGGAGACTAGGCTTTTGACTGCAAGTAAAGGTACGCTGTTATGTTTCTCTGATCCACCCAGCAGAATTTGACTACTATGATCGCAAAACACGATTTAAACGCAATCACCTATATTTCTGCGTAAATATAAAAAGTAAACATGAAACACAAACCGAAAGCCTATTTGACCGACCGACCGTCGACAAACATTAGGCGGGAACACCTTCAAAGTTACAATGTTTTCATACCTCATGGATGTGTGGATATTATCACATGTATACGTACGTAAATGCATATGCTTGCAACTATTTTTACTCGCATATATGTGTATATTTTTTCGTTTTTGTTTGTATGATTCGTTTGTGGTACAATTTTCATTAAAACTTTCAAACATATACGCCATAATTTCATCCATTTCATTTCCGTTGAGTTTTTAAAATTTTAAGTATTCTGGCGTTCATTGAGAAAAAACTAATTTTTGTTAGGTATTTTTAAAGATTTTTTTTTCTGATTACTCGATGTTTATTGTAATAATCGTTTTTAAACACTTAAGTCAACAGGGTCTTCATTTGTACTTTTCCACTATTTTTTCAATTATGACTTGTAATTATAACACGATTCGGTCCGCGACTGCCGATCCTCAGCATAGTTAGTTGTAATAACTTCTATTGAATAGACGAGTATGAGCTGCCATGTTTGCATTTTAATCTTTGTTGAGTGTTTGTCAATCCCATTCGGCTATTAGTTCGACTTAAATGCCAACAAGCGACGTTTATTTAGTAAGTAAAAGACAATCGTAATGTAATGCTACGCGTTTACATAGGCGTTAACATGTAACTCTCACCAGGACCCAACATTTTTTTTTTACATGGAGTTCACCACTTATCAAGGCCCATTGGCTACTTGGGGATAAGGGTTATTGTGTGTACAGTAATCAATGGGATACTGTAGCAATAGTATTGGAGAATTGGAAAGGCGTCATTACTTAGGGGGAGGGGGCGGTTCATCAGGAATTTGTTTGTGTTGAACTTGAAGACATACAGGTTGAAGTCGGCAGGGAAACAGGCAAGCGGAACAGAGTTCCACAGGCGTGCAGTTCTAAGAAAGAAGCTTTGTTCATGGAATCTACGTTTTAATTTAGGCACAGACAAGGAGTGGGGAAAATTATTGACGGTGGTTTCAGCTAGTCGGGTGTTTTTTTAAAAAAGATTGGCGAGGGGGGACCAGAGAACGGAGCTCAGTGGAGAACTTGCCATGGAAGTAACGTTACAACAACGACAGGCTCGCTACGTCTCTTCTGTGGGAAAGAGGTTGCAGGGTAGAGAAAATGGCATCCCCCACCAAGCCACGAACATGTTGTAGAAAAGCACGTAGCAAGCAGCATAAAATAAGTAATAACTCGACTCCTTTTTTTTTGTAGCAATATTTATTTCCGGGTACTTTCCCGAATAAACCGTATCGTGCTCTTTTCTTTCTGACCTCTGCGCTTTTGAACGTGCTCTAGAACGTGCACACATTTTTTTTTTTAATATAATTTTTCTTTTTCCTCATCGTGACGTAATTTCGCACACAGCTCGGTATTTACATACACGCGTCCGTACTCTGTTACTGTAAGAACAGAAAATATAAAACATTGGCGGTAGGAATATTCTAAAGAATAGCTTTAAGCGATATGCTGTTATACTGATGAGGAGTATTCATTAAGTTTCAAGCCCCTGTGGTTATGAAGAATAGAACCTATTTATAGGTCCTTAATAAAAATTGAACTGACACGCAAGATAGCAAAAAGCAACAGATTTTATTGGATGGGAAAGGGGTTCCCCATAAGCAAGCGTGTGGCCCGGAATGACTAAGTTTAAAATTTATGGCCCATTCATTTTTCAAGCAGTTACTCTTACTAGCAGCATTTATCTAGACATGGCCCAGCAGGTTTTAGAGCCTCAACATATGAATGATAACGTTGTTACTAAGTTTCGAACTGTTGTCATTATCAAGAACATAATATATATATATATATATATATATATATATATATATATATATATATATATATATACTTGTACTTAATAAAACTTCAACTGATACTTAAAATACAGGATAGCCTGCAGACGTCAACTGCTTCCCTTTGTTTAGAAGGAGTTATTTTAGAGTCAAAACTCGTTATAACCAATATAATGTGATAGTCTTGCAAGGCTCATAGTAATAAAAAGATAATATCAAAAAATGAAAATAAAATGTACTTCTAAGACCATTAAATTCAATTGTCAAAGCTGATTATTAAAGTTACGCGTGTTCGTGGATTCGTCGGTTACTAAAAGATTTTATCAAAATCATTCTTGTTTTTATTTTTGTTCTAACAACTTGGCATAATAAGGTGGCAGTTGAAATATGTGTGAACATATTTTCTTGTATGGAAATCTCTCTTTACAAAACATGAAGGCCAAAACAATCATTTTCAGCTTAAAAAATAGCTAACAATAAGTGCTGTAGGGTCAGATTATTACAGTGAAAACAGAAATTCTTCTTATTTTGTTAGAAATATCGCCCACTGACTGAATATGGGGACTAAAAAAAAAAATAAGCGAAACGAGAGCATTCTGCTAACCATATAGCTAACAATAACAGTCTAAAAACAATTCAGGTTAATAGATATATAGCTTCAATAATATTTATTCCATCCAGCGCGGCTCGAAAAGTAATCACCTCAAGCCAGGATCGAAACCCGACTGTCCATACGACAGTCCGTGCATCTAATCGTTGCGCTATTCGTGAATTAACAAACTTTTGACATTGTCCAAATACCTAAGCTCAATTTGTTTACACAAAGAGCATCGCTTCATATGTTAATGGTAATTTGTATATTACTTCCGAAATGCTCAACCTTAGATAGAAAGCATTATAGTCATCTACATACAGTACTGTTTAACTGCTCACAGCTCATCAGTTTGGCTAGACAAGCAACCACCTCAAGCCAGGATCGAAACCCGATATATTATTATATATATGTATAATGATTAATACACGTGTGCATTTATTAAAATTTAGAATGCATCTCTTGTACAAACAGGATTATTGGTTTCATATGTGAAAGAAATCAAATAGAAAACATTAAAGTTGTATATAAATTGTAGATGTATTTGTATGTGGGTAATTTATCCGTTTTCAGATAAATTCGACGAAAAAGAAAAAGCCTAAAAAATAAAAAAGATTAAAATAAAAGAGGGTGAGTAAATAAATAAAGATAAAAGAGGTCTTATTTATAATATAAGCATCACCTGTCTGTTTAAATGTATGTATGTATGTATGTATATATGTATGTATGTATGTCTGCCTAAAACTTTCGACAGAGGCGATGGATTTTCACGAGACCGGTAGCTTTTTGAAGCTTGACCGTTCGAAGGAAAAATATCGAAAAATCGGCTAAAAACATTAATCCCTTCACCCTCAACTGTGCACTTTTCTGCAAGGAGGGGTCTATTTTTTGCTGACATTTTTGCAAGTCATTAAAACCTCGCATCAACGATGTCGCATAGTAGACGTTATTTCGACCGCCTGTGATGTCACAATCGCGCGGGGCGAATCGATAAGACCGTTTTTGTCAATTCCTTAGCATTTTTGAGTTTCCAATCGAAGTGACGACACATTTCACTCTTATAATTTGAGCCATGCAACATTACATCGGTTTCTTATGGAGGCGAATAACGTTGATTCCCCTAGATTGAATTCGACTGAAATTCATTTCGTGTTATTTTAAACTAAAAAAAAGTATATATTAACCAATCTATTTGTCTACTATTAAACACATAGGTATTGTGTTCACTTTACTATTAAGCACCTCTATCATTCAACATGCCTTTGATTAATTCCAAGTATTATTTTTCTATCGAATATTACAATTCAATATGGGTTCAAATTCTTGGAAATGTTCTATTGTCTATTATGTTCGGATAATTTAATTAATGTTTTCTTTTTTATCTTAACCAATGATACTTTTCAATAGTAATGCACCCTTTAAAGGATTCTCATGTTGTTATCAATCCGTCTGGGCAAAGTCAGATAACCTTTAACGTTTACGATATTATTAAATTCCTACAAATATGTGTGCATACATGTATATATCTGTGTGAATTTTTATAAAGCCAAATGTGTACTCCAATTTATATATACACACACACACACAGATACACACACACACACACACACACACACACATATATATATATATATATATATATATATATATATATATATATATATATATATATATATATATATATATAAGCATGTATAGATATTATAATTATTCCAATATGGAAGTATATGTGCATACGTGCGCGCACGCCGGAACGCTTGACACAATATCTCTCTCTCTCTCTCTCTCTCTCTCTCCCTCTCTCTGTCTCACACACACCTATTCCGTTTCCCCATCCATAACCCAATAAGAAGACAAGCCAATGGCACAGGCGCCATTTACGGGGGTTAAGGGAGATGATGAAAATGTCAGGAGTTCGCTTGGGGGTCCGACAAAATGATTTGAAAGAAATAATCGGGTTGGAGGTTAAACGATAATGTGAGAATCTCAAAAAGAAAGATAGGATGTGTTTAAAAAGATGAATTTAATAAACGAAATGTAATTCTCAAATATGAACTCACTCCAGTAACAACAACAACACAAATGGAATAAAAAGAAATATAATTACAACGAACGAAAAAGAAATCAAACAAAACAAAATTGAATAAAAGAACGCATGTTCTAGCATAAAAAAAGACTTTAACTCGTGTTCGGTGATTGCGATACTGCCCTGATATTTCATCTATATTAAAATATGAATAAAATATTACTTTTTCAATATAGATTTACCAAAGTGGATTATCAGGAAAAAAAATGAGCAACAAAATATTCCTGATGAATTTCTTTCGTTTTTTAATTAAAAAAGATTTATTTTATAAAATTGAAATCAAATCAAGATGCTCCCAAATGTTCCTAATTTCTTATTACTGAATTATTCTTGCTTTGTGTTATTCATTTTTTCGTATTTATTTACTTGTGATATTTTTCGTGGTGCCATTTTTACTGTGACATTTTTATCGCCTTCATTATAAACGGAGCTATTAGGTATCGTAGACGGTATAATATATTTTTATTATTTCTGATGTGTCACTTATATGCTCCAAGAGTACTCGACAGTTTCCAACTAAATTCTAATGCACCCAGAGAGCTGTATCATAGAAGGTAATTATGCTACTACTACTACTACTACTACTCAACGATAAAGCCAATAACAGCTTTTTCCAGTGAGATTTTGCCCGGTGTGCTTTTGTCCTACAACTGGAATATAAAAGAAGAACAAAAGAAAATGGTGTAAGCTGAGTATGAATTTTACTAATTAATAACACATTTTGTTTAGGTTAAATAATATAGAAGCCATGTAGAGTATAGAAATGCATCATGCCATGACGAGTAAAAGAGAAAGACAAAAGATTAGGGGGGGGGGAGAAAAATGAAGAAAAACATGAGAAGCGAGAGAAGGGGATAGTGACAGAGAGAGAGAAAGAGAGAGAGAGACAAACAGATAGACAAACAGAAGAAAAGATTGAAATAGTCAGAAGAAAGAAAGAAAAACATGAAAGATGTAGAATAAATAGAAAGAGGCGAGAGAAAAAAGAGAAAGAGAAAATTGAAAGAGGAAAAAGGGTCATAAAATAAAGACAAGAGGAAAAGATAAAAAATAAGAAGGAGGCGGGGAAGCAGGAAGACGAAAAAAAGATTGAAACATTAAGGGACGAGAAATAGACAGAAGAATGGGACGTAAAATAGAGAAAAATAGAAGGAAAATAGATATTAATATATAGAAAACTATATAGAGAGAGAGAGAGAGAGAGAAAGAGAAGAGGAAACGGAGAAATAGAAATTGAAAAAAAAAAAACTATTAAAAAGAGAAAAAGTTTTTCTTTTTTAATAAAAATAACCAGAAAGCTACGGGTAAATAGGAATCGAAGGGAAATAAAAAAGACAGAAAGAAGAAATATAGATTGGAATGTAGATGAGGATGAAAAGAGAAAGAAAGTGAGGTAAGCAGAAAGACGGAATGGAAAGAAGGGTAAAAAGGGAGAAGCATAGGAAAGAGACTAGGAAAAGAAAAGAAGGGAAGAGGGAAGGTAAAAGACAGATCTAAAGAAAGGTAATAGAAAAGAAAGAAAAAAATAAATAATAAAAATGTGGAAAAAACGAGAAATACATAAAATACAAAAAAAATCATCGCAAAAATCCAAAAACAAAAACAAAATGGCGGCAGCGAATTTAGTGAAGGCGCCGAAGTAAAAAAAAAAAATCGTTTGTTCTCTTTTCGCTGCCACCGCTTCCCTTTTCAAACCTCCAACCACCTCCATCATTTTTTTTTGTTCGCCGCAGGTAGATTATTAAGAAGAAGGTCAAAGGTCAATATCGTTTATAATTGGAAGGATGTGAGACGCCAAATGTTGTAAGCCAGTGTTGGCATGGCGCTGGATATGCCGAGGTTGGCGATGATGAGATCGTGGTGGTGACCGGTGGGGTCAGGATTGTAAGACAAAAATGACGTCGATTAGGGGAACGTAAGGCGAAGTAGGGGGTACCGCTATCGGTCGGGAGAATACGATGATGCTAAGAATAAGGATAATGATGATAACGGTAGTGATATTTCAGATTTCTGGGCTGATAATTATTTTCAGAAATGGCCTGGTTCTAGGTTGAAGGACCTTTTCGCCTTAATAGATTTGTCGACTTCTGTAAAAGATTTGTGATTCGTTATACTGAAACTATGATCTTTCTTTCATAATGGTTCACTGTACGTTGCAGACATGCAGTATTTGCATTAAATACGGATTGGCTTTAAAGAGGGTCGATATGACCACAGTCTTCCTTTTTCTGGCCACATTTGTACAAATGATGTCATAAAAAGAATCAAACCAAATACATACTTGTAATAATATTATAAGAATATCTCTTAAATATTGGCTTTTGATGGTGCCATACAAAGTATTGCTGTTTTTATTATAATGCAATGTGAGTATCAGATTTCATTAAATAGTTCACCTAATAACCTGCTATGTACCCTCGTACCTCGTATAGAAGATTATTTCTGAATCCATCCAAAGAAAAGCTAAAGTAGTATAAGCTGTTTTATATCATTAATATTTTCTAAAAATATATTACGAACAAGAAAGACATCAAGGAAACCAATTTCAATTATAGAACTATCTGATTTATACGAAATGGATTAGTGAATGATCAAGGCCCTGTATATTCTGTCACTGATAATCTAGAAAATATCTGTTCATCAACATACTTGAAGAGGTGCGTGTGTGACTGAATCGGCATCGTCATGGACTATACCATGTTAAAATCCTATCCGATTCTAATTGTCTAATCGTGTCCTGATGTGTCGATGGTGAAATTGATGCAGACCGGTGATCTGGGTGTGCCAAAATGGAATTGTGGCGTTTCCATAAATAAGCTTATGCCCTGAATGTAAGTAATTCCATGTCGTGTCTCGTATAAGTACATGATACTAGAAAAAAATCGAGAAAATAATCCTAACAATATGAATCTAGTCAATCAAAAACAGAAGTCGTACAATACGGATTTACTTTTCATTTACTTAAGTATAAATTCCGTTACAAAAGCTATGAATCAACTCTCTTCTCAGATATGTGTACATCTAAACGTGTAAAACAAGTCGTTTGCAATATGTGTTATTTTTAAGTAATTGTATAAAGTTGATATGTCATAAAAGAGACAATTATGACAATTTTGATAAATTAAGATTGTCTATTTATATGACTTGTATTATTCAAACTACTGTTCTTATCTGGAAGATCATTCTAAAAAAAATTTCACGAATAAATATTGTCGAACTCAGTAATCTTTCTACCGAAGTCGGGGATCTGTGTTGAAATCCAAACGGTACTATTTATTTAATCCAGTGTCATAGCATGATATCGTCCTGTCATACATGGCCAGAAATAACTCTTAATGAATAACCTATTGTATTCTTTGTATCGCCCGCACTGAAGATTGCACCTTCAATTTCCAGAAGAGTGTGACTTCGAATTTTATCAGCACATTATCCGTTACGCCACGTGTCTGAAATGTTGTGAGTATAACGATTCCAGATGAGAACAGTCGTCCGAATAATCGAATTAATTTAAATTATCATTCCCCATTTAAAAAATTTTGGTACATAAGATTGTCCATAAAACTCCATTGTACAAACCATTGAGTTATGTTGAAATAATATGATTCTATGTGCGAATGCAGAGCGTGATAATGGGGCTGTGGATTAAAAATAACGAAATCAGAAGCGGGTGAGGAAAAGAAAGGAAAAAGAGAATACAAAACATAAGAAGCGGGAGAGGGAGGAAGAAAAAAAGAGATGAAAATAAGTTTAAATCAATTAACTATTTCTTATTATACCAGTTATGAAAATTAACGATCAATTAATGGATTCAATTGCCATCGTTTCCATAAAATGCTAAACGAGTTGCAAAAGATTATAACATAACAAATGAGCGATAAAGCAAATGTTACAGTTTTACTAATATATACGAAAGTCGCTCCAAAAGAAATTACTCCTATTTTAACTCCAAAAGTTAAAGGGCTACCAAGTATGAAGTGGTACCATAAAAACGAGCGACCTTTTATGGTCCAGAATGTATCATTCTACAACTATTCTCAATGCACTTTTACCAGCGAAAGGACGTTGACGCACAACAATCAAACAATTGTTGTTCATGGGCAACTTGAACGTGCTTGTTCATCATAACAATGAAATTTGACAAACTCTCAGATCAATTCTCGTGGAATTAAAAATAAAACTCATTACCTTTGAAACGCTCCTCGTAGATAGACACATAAATTGTATAATACAATTGGGGCATTTCGTTACATACAAAAGGAAAAAATGAAAGTCTGCATTTGTCATTTTTTCGAAAAAACGCTAATTTGAACTAAATTGAATGTAGCTGTTTAAAAACCTCATTATTCCTCTATAATTTTACATGCTCATATTTGACTTTTAATTGAAGTATCCTAGTGTTCCCGCTAATTAAAAAAATACTTCAAACCGAGAAGGCAAAAAGAAACTCCGCAGCACCAAATGAGCTTAAAACCAGCTAAAAATATCCATCTATTAAACAACAAAGCATCTCTAATCGTAATTGTTGTTGTTTCAGGTTACACAACGTAACGGTCAGTCTATGCGCCTCGACTTTCTCTTCATGGGCCAACATGAGAGGATGTAGAACATAACGAAAATGTGCGCAAATCCGACATAAAAATCAAGCCATGCGAATATATAACTTGGCGTTAGCGTTTGCTTGAGAGGAAAAGTGGTTTTAATTACAGAACTTACAACCAGGAAACATGACCAAATCAAAAGGTATGTTTCCCTTTTATCTGGACCAAGCAAACAAAAATATTTTCAGTCATCGTTTTAAGAACTACCCACCATATGTTTATTGTTTCGGATGAGAACAGTGTTATATATATATATATATATATATATATATATATATATATATATATATATATATACTAGCAAAAGTACCCGTCGTTGACTGGATTCAAAAGCAGCGTACAGAAAATGGACTCTGATTTATGAAAGTATGATAGGTTATGAAAAGGAAGGGTTGTAATGAGATAGCTTCGAATTTGGGGGTATCAAAACCAAAGCAAAATATGATGAAAGTAAAAATAAAATAGATAAAGCCCATAATTTATTATACCATACCTGTTCACACTGAAACACTTATCACAATATTCTGTGGATCTATATTAAAAAACAGTCCGGATAAATATACACGCATACTTCACATAGACAGAACTTTATGGCCATATTATATATACACTCATTATATAAGCCATGGCTCCTTTTTATATCGATTATAGTAATATGCAGAAAATATTAACGTAATGTGAAAAAATTTATCTGCTTACTAACCTTTCTGTCAATCTTGTCTTTTGTAAATCTGGTGTATATCATGGTGTTATCAGTTAATGATAATATATATATATATATATATATATATATATATATATGTTTGAAATGAGTAGATTTAAAATAAAGGATTAAAAATAAAATATGAAACGATGAAACGATGAAATTGACGCATTAGAAAAGACGACATGATCCCATTTCTCTTTTATGAAAACTGGGTTTCTATTTTTGTTGCAGATCTACTAGTTGCCCAGTAATGTAAAAATCCCGATAGCGATAGGAGCCTTCTATTATGTCTGAAAATTACACAATGTTCAACGAGCCAGATCGGAGATATGTTATCTATCGATCCAAGTTATTACACCAGGACAATTGCTAGCACCCTCAAATTGACAAAACGGGTGGTTCAATGCTTGAGGATACGGCTCAGCAAGGTTTCCGCTCACGGTTATGGTCTTTTAGTGTGGTTTCAAATGAGGGCCACATCACGCTACCTACCATCTTCGAAATCGGCTTGCAATCAGAAACGGCTGGGGTGATTTTTGCAAATCTTACACGTAGGGACTTGATAGGTCTGGGAGTGTTCTTCCGTGGGTTTTTCAACGGAATGCGTCGATAATTACCAACTTTTGATAAGTAAGAAAGAAAGAACACCAGAGTTGATTAACCAAATAAAGAATTTATTGATTATGATCCTCTTATGTCTATTTAGACAATAAATGCACAGTTTGGTGTTAGTGTGTGATCTGTACACTCAATTGATTGCGAGAAACTGAAGATGCGGAAAAATTGCGCGAAGTTTATCCCAAGACTGCACAGAAAGATAAGAAAGGCATTGTCTTGACAGACACGAGAGATGGTCGAACTGATCAATTCAGATCATGCAATTCTTGATGCTCTGGTAACCTGTGATGAAATGTGGATCTACTGCTTTGATCCAGAACCCAAGACACAGACTACCCAGTGGAAGCACGCTGACTCTCCCAGACGTAAGAAGGCCAAACAGAGCAGATCCACTCAGAAACTTATGGTGATTTCTTTTTTTGACAGCACGAACACGACCTACATGCACTGGGTTCCCACTGGACAGACAATCAACAAGGAATATTATGTTAAGGCTATAATGTTCAGGAAGACATTCCGTCGGAATAAGCCATTCCTCTTCAAATCGGGTTAATGCCATTTCCACGAGGACAATTCATCAGTCCACAACTCCATACTTGTCACAGACTATTTTACCAAGATTGGCATCAAGACAGTTTCTGACTCTTCTTATAGTCCAGACCATGCCTCCTGTGACTTTTTGGTTATTCTCTAAGCCCAAAGAAAATATTAGAGGCTGTCGTTATGACACAATTGAGGAGATGAAAGAGGCTGTGACTAGGGTCATTATCACGCTCACATAAGAGGACTTCCATGGAACGGTACAACAAGTACATTGCAGCTGGAAGGGATTTATGCATATGGTTTTGAGATTACGTACTGCTATAACTATATGTGGTCATCTGTAGTTTAGCTTCAAATATTCAAGACTTCCAAAAACACTTTACAATATTTCAATATTTCTATGATTTGAAAAATAGAACATCAATTTCATTTATTTTATTTTTTGACAGCGTAACAGTGTAATTATAATTAGGTTTAATTTTAAGCTCTCTTTAATAATTTTTAAATGTTGCAGTTTATTATTCAATAATTCCCCAACCTACACAAAATTACACGATGTCTAACACGTTGCAATATTCGTTGTGTTTTCAATAATAAAATTAAGAATTGCACAAAAGATCAATCGTATAATATAATAACTTAGAGGCACTGTTTAAAAGGCGGTTATTAGTATTGATTGGTGCGAAATATTTGAGGTATAACCATCGCTCTATAATACACCTGGATCTTATATTGCATAACATTTTTATCAGATTCCCGGGAAACCCTGGTAAGGGATAGCTAGTTATACATACAAAGAATGCATACACATTGGTAAATCAGTGAGAACATAGCGTGATAATATGTTCCTGAATTTCGAAACCAACCAAACAGCGAGAGACAAAGGGTTTTACGAGGTTTGAATCCTGCCTTAGTTAACCATATAATGGAGATACACGCAGGCGTGAATAACTATTCTATAAATATATGATTGTCTTTATCATACACGGCGCAATGGATACGTTTGCTGAGAATATCAATTTCTATTTTATAGCGGTTTTCCTTAACTTTATCTTATTTTTCTATTATTTCTGTAAAAGTAAATGGGAGAACGAAATTAGACGGGTTCAAGACTGCAATGATGTTTACTGATACTTCATTGATATCAAAGATGATCAATTTGTACTTGTCGATACTTTTTTCAATATTGCTATATAAATATATAGATTCTCCATACCACATATTTACTTTTAAGGGTTTTTTCTTTATTTGTTTATTTATGGTTAAGTTTAGTCGAGCTACGTTTTCTAATTTTTCTTAAATAGTTTCAATAATTTATTCCCCGTGTATTTTAACTTTGGTCTCGGGTCTTTGCAAGATTTATATTGTTGAAAGCGAACCTCTTTATCAATAGAGTTTACTCTATTATCAACATTTTTCTTTTGAACTTGGCATAAATTCTGGATTTCTAAGATCATGTAGAAACGCTTTGAAATTATTTATATTATTTGTCTATTTTTAATATATACACGACTCGATGCGTCTTTCTTATCTTTTCCATGTAACCAGCACCATCCGTAAAACCACAACGTCCCAACAAAATTTCGCCGGAAAAGAAGTTCTCGTAAAAAATATACTGGCATATTTTCCAACTTTAATCCACAGACAGAGGGGAATCCTTTCCGTCGATACAGAATGTCAATCAGCAGTTCCAAATTTCTTTAGAAACCTTGTTGCAGTTTGGCAGTATGCCTTTTTCTCTTTATAATTCTTTCTTTTTCCTCGTCTTTTTTCTCAGTTTTCTTCTGATAAAACTATTACTTATTTGCATTCTTCGTCTTCTAAAGTGTTCCTGCACTTTCACTCTCCATATTTCTATTTATTCTTTCCGTTTATACACCGTAGATTCTTAAACACTACAATAGATTTTCAGTTTTTATATAAATACATTTGTTTAGTGAAAAGAGCACAAGAGGAATAACACTTCACGAGATACACCCAATGAATCTGCGTAATTACATTTTTCACCCCATATAATTTCGTTCCTCCCCATCCGATTTCACAATAATGTCAGGAGAAATTATGCTGATAATTAAAATATTCGAAAGAGATAAATCTACAATATCTTCATTTACATTTATTGATCTCGGAAAACTCCAAGTAGAAAAACAATTCTGTTACCACCTTCCTCTCGATAAACACACGATTGCAAACTAATGTATTACTTACAACATGTGTTATATCCACTTGTACAGAATTTAGTAGAGACTAGCAGAGCTACCCAGCTATGCCCGGCACTATAAAAACTAAATAGATGTTAAATATTCTGTATAACATCTTTATAATAAAACTTTTATATCTTTTTCTAACGACCACTCCATTATTCTCTCTTTTCTCCAACTTTCTCTTTTTCTTCTGACCAACCCAACCCATCTGTCCTGTTTTAGCGAATTGAAAAATATAATATGATAATAATGTATATCATTTACTGGAGCTACCGGTTTTAAATGTAATACTGTAATATCATAGTTATTGCTATTTAACTCCTCTGAGTAGCGGAAAACACAATTACATACGTTGACTCGCGTAGCTCCGTTCCTTTATCTACTTTTACAACAATTTGAACAGTAATTATGTTGATAATGAAAATGGTCCAAAGATATGTAAATGTAAAATCGGAATTTACATTTTTGGATCCAGGAAAACCCACAGCAGGAAAAAAATATTCCCTCTCTCCTCGCTCGATGGCGAAAATACTAAAGTCGACCAACCAACCTACGGCCAGCGTTTTTTACGTATCAACTTATTCAATTTTTAATCGTGGACAAATGCAAATCTGAATTCTCGAACAATCCATGAAATTCGTAGAACTCTCCTAAAAAACATATCTTCGATGCTTCCAAACGACTTTCAACCGCTTTCGTTACTGTCTAACATTCGCAACCGTACGAGAGAATACACATTATGTATGTGTTGAAGATTCTGATTTTTGTGCTCAGTTTAATATTTTTGTTTTGTAAGATGCACTGTATTCTATGGAAGACGGATTTTGCCGTCACAATTCTTTTTTTTTTTTATTTGATTTTCAGATCACTTTTACCATTAGATGTAATAGTACAACGCAGGTGATTGAGTGTATCAACCTGTCTGATGTATTTTCCTTTATATTTTACTAGCAGGGACACCCGACGTTCCCCGGGATTAAATGGTAATCAACGAATATTTCACACTCCTATGTTTTTTATTGTCATCGAAATCCGTAAAATCGGCCGGGAGGAAGCTTCACGTTCCTCCATGACGTAACATAGTCCAAAATATATGTTATTCTACATTGCACTCTAGAGAACCTACTGTTCTTTTATAAAAATTATTTTATATAAACTTCTTTCCACTTAACGAAAATAAAACATTGATAATTTGCGGGGTTTGAATTAGTGATGGGATCATGTCATGCAAAAAAGAAAAAAACAAAAAACAAAAAAAACGTAAATTTTCAAGTCTTCTTTGCAGTTAATGAAAAAAACAAAAAACAAATTTACGTGCGGAAACCTTAGAGACTGTCGTTATGAAAAAAAATGGAGGAGATGAAAGAGGCTGTGTCGAGGGCCATTGACACGATCACACAGGAGGACTTCCAAAGGGTCTTCCAGAAGTTGTTGGAACGGTACACAAGTGCATTGAAGCCGGAGAAGATTACTTTGGAAGAAACTAAAGTTTCATGTGTGTACTCGCAGTAAAAGTGTCCATATATTAAAATAGACAAATAATATAAATAATTTCAAAGCGTTTCTATATGATCTTAGAAATCCAGAATTTATGCCAAGTTCAAAAGAAAAATGTTGATAATAGAGTAAACTCTATTGATAAAGAGGCTCGCTTTTAACGATATAAATCTTGCAAAGACCCGAGACCAAAGTTAAAATACACGGGGAATAAATTATTGAAACTAGTAAAGAAAAATAAGAAAACGAAGCTCGACTTATTGAATAGATTTTTTGTTTTAAATGTATGTGTCTTTGAAATATTCTAAATGAAGTCAATCTTAGGTTTACTTGCGAAAGCCTAGTAACTTCCACTTCCCATATTGTGTCTTTAATCCTCACATTCTATGAACGTGCTTCTGAAAAAGTTGAATAATTACTGTTTTCAGAATCAAAATCTATCCATCTAACACTTAACGTTTTAGCTTTACATAACGGTGCTTTATGCTTTTTGGGGGGCGATTTACATATAAAATGGTCGTTAATAAAAATACATTATATTTTCTTATTCAAAACGTCAAAGCACTACGAAGACGGGAGTAGTACCATTAAAATGAGAGACATTTTTAATCCACACTATAGTTTTCGACATAGTCATTAGCATTCTCATTGCACTTTTGTCAAAAATTCAATGACAACTCTCTGCTTCTGACGCACGTTCATGAAAGACGTTGCTTTTCCAAAGTCCTACATCGTAACCATAAGCAGCATAAAGATGAAACTTTTAGGTCATCGACGCACAAGTGTAGTCATCATAACAATGAAAGTTGCAAGCTGCCCGATCCATTCGGACGGAATTAAAAAGCTAGAAGGTATTTCTTTTGGAAAGCTTTTCGTAAAAAAGTGTTCTTTCTAATATTTTATTTTTGTACGTTCCTGATGCAGTCAAGTAAAATTATTTATTTAATAAATGCTGATAATTTTATGAAATTTATATATATATATATATATATATATATATATATATATATATATATATATATATATAGCGATTTTCAGGCCAAATATTATGCATTTTAATTTTCATTAATAAAGAAAATAAATAGTAGATGCTCTATCATTTGTGTTCAGTTTTCTTTCTACCGCCATCTTAATTTGAGTGTATATTTTCTCCAGTGGATATTTTGGTTATTTCGTTTGAGTACTTGGTTTTACAGTATATAAACACTTTTGCTGCTATATAATGCCAAATCCGATTATTTTGACAAAATTTTAATGTATCTTGAAATGGTTAATAATATTGTTGGGTTTAGTTATTTTGTAGAGGGAACTTTCTGAGATGCGCTGCGAGATGCGCTCCGAGATGCGCTCCGAGATGCGCTGCTACCATCACTTTTTCCATTGCTTCCAACCTAATAGATTTAATGAGACTAAAGTCGCTTTCAGAACTGTCAGCAACCACTGTAAAAAAGTAATAAAGAACGCAAAAAAGTTGCATGCTCAGTTCGTCAAGTCCAAAGTAGCTGAGCAGCGGCTTGGTTCCCACCAGTTTTGCCAAATAGCAAACATAATCCTGAACAGAAGCGTGTGCTCCATCTCAACTCTCACAAATGGACCTGAGGTAATCTCGTCAGCATCAGACAAAGCCAAACTCTTTGCCAAGAACTTTGAAGCTAATTGTTACCTTTGAGACCAAGGCTGCCAACCTCCAATATTTCCTCCTGTATAAGAAAACATGCCATTTGATATACAAATATATATACGTAATGTCGCGAAGCTAATCAAAAACATTGATTCCAGTAAAGCAACCGGCCCTGAGGGTATTCTAATTATAGTACTCAAAAGACTTCAACCAGAACTTGCGCACATCCTTACAAAACTGTTTTAACGTTGTCTTAAGGAGAATTGCTTCCCGTCACCCTGGAAAATTTCATCAGTATGCCCGGTATTTAAGAATTCAGGTGATCGCTCATCTCCCTCATAGTATAGGCCAATAAGTCTCGTGTGCGTCATGAGTAAGTTGCTGGACTCTGTGTTAAATAGAGAAGTAATCAACCATCTAAGCAAAAATAACCTTCTTAGTGACACGCAATATGGTTTCCGTTCTGCTAGATCTACAGCAGATATGCTTACAGTAATATCTCATAGGATTAGCGAATCTTTCAACGGAGGCTACGTTTCTGTGGCAATTGCTCTTGACATAACAAAGGCCTTTGATAGAGTATGGCATAAAGGTTTACTTCACAAGATCGCCAGCTACGGTATAGCTGGAAATGTCTTCTCAATTATTAAATCATTTCTCTCTGATAGGTTCATAAGAGTAGTGGTTGATCTAGTCTGATGACACTACTATCTATAGTAGCACATCTAAGACCGTAAACAACCAAGTTCTCTCTGATTCTCTCTCCTCTGATCTTGAGCAAGTGGTACAAGTGTTAGAGAATGGATAGAGAGAGAGAGAGAAAGAGAGAGAGAGGAGGGAGAGTGTGAATTACAGTGTAGACACGTAGACAGGAAGTTTAGATCAGCTGATTGGATTGCGTGTGAGTCATGTGATTAGGTTAGCTGAATCGAGGAGATTTGATTTGGACTTAGAACCGAACGGACGGCTTCGCCGTTGTCTCCTCCCCTTCGCTGGGGGTGGGGAACGAACGCTGACGTGGTAGAAATAAGACCTAGAAGAAAAAAACCACAGGCCAAATTCACTTTCCACCTTCTGCAAGACATCTGGGAAAGTGAAATAAACTATAGAACCAATTTCTTGTCTTGGTGTGAAATAAATCTTCGTCGCCAAAAACAGTTATCAAGTCTCCCCCCCAGACGAAAATTTCCAGATGGACCAACAAAATGGCAGAAGGTATGTTCAAATGACATGTCACACACATATTTACACTTAACAGCATATGAACATATATAATAGAAAGACCACTAGATGATCACACACAAACGACATTGACTCTGGTAAGATAATTAAACACTCAATCCTTTCTAAATAGACACGCTTTAATATATCATCTCCATTACAATTTCAAATAATATACAACAAACGCTCATTTTATGATACGACAACGTAACACAATGACGAAAGAGGTGGCTTGTTACTTTTAATTCATCTAAAACCAATCTTTTATCTTTACATCATCAACGCTCTGATCCCCATCTGGCATCAATTGAAATGAATGACCCTCTTCTTGGGACGGCCTCATGTTTTTACAAGCTTCTGGGCTTGACCTTTACTCCTGATCTTAAATGGAACACATACATTAAATCCCTTGACAAGGCCGCTGGAAAAATGGTGAGATCTTTCTATCGATCCAGTAGATATCTCACTACTGCATAACTTCTCTATCTATATAAGAGCCAGGTACGTCCAAGGATGGAGTACTGTTGCCACATCTGGGCAGGAGCTGCTAGAAAGGACTTATCCTGCCTTGATAGAGTTCAAAATAGACTTCGTAGCCTTGTTGGGGATGTCGTTTTCTCTTCCCTGCAACCTCTTTCTCACAGAAGAGATTTTGCGAGGTTGTCTCTGCTTTATCGTTATTTTCATGGCAGGTGCTCGGCTGAGCTCCATTCTATAGCCCCCCCTTTCGCCAAAGTTTAACAAGAAACACACGTCTAGCAGAAAACACTATCACTAGTTTCCCACACTCTTTATCTGTGCATAAACCTAAGCGTAGATGCCATCAGCAAAGCTTCGTTCTTAGAACTGCACGCCTATGGAATTGTCTTCCGTTTTTCTGCTTTTTAGATGACTAAAATATGGTTGTCTTCAAGTCTAACGTAAACAAGTTTTTGATAAGCTGTTCCATATAAGTTAACAAATTTACCGAATCTCCATTACTAACGGTTACTATATTGTCCAATTTCTACTGTACACTCTTTAACCCTTATCCTCGAGTGGCCTCTTGGCCTTCATAAGTGGTGATGCCTATGTAAAAAAAAAAAGAACCTTTTTGGCTTTGCAGAACATGGTAAAGATTTGCAAAAGGGAACGCAAATAAGACTCATAACATTACTTTCAGTGCATTTTCACCAAGTAGGCGTACCTTTGGACAGATTGATATTGTACCACCAACCCAATACTCACTATTACTAGAGTTTCCTAAAGCAAGCATGTCTTCCTAGTAATCGTCATTATAATTATAATTAGTATCATCACATAGCATTAAAAGCAAGTAATGGCTTCTTGTGACTTTCTCTTACATGTATACAATAACATGCTTTATTGCAGCATCGGAAATCGCGAGAAACGACCCCTTTTCATTTTTCATACACAAACCAAAAGAAAAATGAAACTATCTTATTCTGCTGCATGGCAGAAAATAAAGACGAGAATATATATATATATATATATATATATATATATATATATATATATATATATATATATAAAGCAGAACGTCTGTGCGTGTGTCTGGTCACAAATAGGCTCCTATATGGTTGACTATATATGGTTGACTATTTTAAAAAACTGATTACATATAATGTTAGAAGATGTATCGAGGATGAGGAATGGGTATGTGGTTATGTGACAGAACGGTTGTTCATAAACATTGTGGGGTCTGCGTTCGCGCTTGGCCCCCAAAGTATGGAAATAAAAAATGAAAAAAAAAACGTTTACAAGGGTTTTTGATATAGATGTACATAATAATACTTTATAAGTATGTTTAAACTACAATAGGGATGGTATAATAAATTTGTGGGGTCTGCGTTCGCGCCTGTACTCCATGGAAATATCGCACAAACCTTAACAAAGACTTTTCATATCTATTTGCGTAAGTATACTTTGATAATTATGTTACAGTTTGAAGAAATATGGATTAATAAAATTATTGGGTGTTCGTTCGCTCCTGACCTCCATAATGTTTTTAGAAAGGGATGAGGGTCCACAATAACACCTTAACTTTAATCTTAATTCACGTTAGCTTTTTGTTATGTTGAATCATATTTTGTCGAATAAATTCACTTCATAAGCTAACGTTCTTATTAAAGCCAAACAAAAAAAAGTCGGAATTTTAGACAATTCTCGACACAAATTTTACATAACTCTTTTTTTTTCCTTCTCCACTTGCACGTGACACTCTTTCGAAAATATATAAATAGATAAATAATAAAATATAAGAACGTTACTTTTTATCGTATTAAAAGAAGGAAAAATCCTGTTCACTTGATTACGTGTCTTTTTAAAAACATTTACATAACCTTTTTATTTATATTTATATATCTGTTTAAGCTTTTTTTTGTCAGTGTACTAAAAGGAATTTAGTTGATTACAATCGTTTCTGCGTTTCATTTACATTACAATAGTACAACCCATAAGCCGACGGCGCAATACTACATCGTTCAATACTGTAAAACTGAAACGAAGTAAAGGGCGCCATTTTCTTCTTATTCATATTTATATCGATTCTTTGCTTAAAAAAACGAAAGTAATTACATGTTTACTTTTTTAATATCCCATTTTGCTGTTTCGGATTATTTTACTAAAGTAAGTAAAGCTTCATTATTTTTCAAAAATGTTTTTGTTTCTTAGTTTTTCGATATTTCGTCGATATTATTTAGAAGAGTGTATAGCAGAAAAGCACACAAACGATACCCGAAAAAATAAATATACAAGAAATAAATGTTACCATAGTCAATAAAAGTTCAGTTCATGTTGTTTTTACCGATCTTTACTTGAAATAATTTCAGCGAACCGAAATTAAATCGAAATTTGAGGCGATAACTACTTAAAATGCCAACAAACTACTACCCGAAAAAATAAATATACAAGAAATAAATGTTACCATAGTCAATAAAATTTCAGTTCATGTTGTTTTTACGGATCTTTACTTGAAATAATTTCAGCGAAGCGTAATTAAAACGAAATCTGAGGCGATAACTACTTAATTGAATTTTTATATAAACTACATATGCCATAATCGAATATTCCTCAAGCGCAAAATAACAGAAAACATTAAAATATGTTTATAAATATTCCTTACGTTGACGGAACTCTCTTAAAATTTTAACACAGAATGCTCAGGTGCCCATCCTTTAAATTGAAAACAGGGCTCTCCATTTCAAAGTCGCTGCCATTTTGATTTTTTTTCAAACCGGTTCGTGAATTAAAAAAACAACATTTTTTACAAACTACTTATAAATACAAACCAATGAACTGTTCTGCTAGAAAAGTAACTTTTGTTGACTATGGTAACATTTATTTTTTGTATATTTATACTGTTATATATATTTAACAATTTATCTTTGTAATGAAACATCATTTTGTTGGTCACTCTTGGCTACAAATGGAAACAAAGTTGATATAAAAAAATATATTTTCGCGAAAATTATCTTTACTTTCATCATATTTTGCTTAGGGTAAAATCTTTGAGTATCAAAACCTCTCTTTACATTCCACCCCCTCCTTTTCATAACCTATCATAGGTTCATCAATCACAGTCAATTTTCTGTAGGCTGTCTGTGAACCCAGTCAACGACGGGTACTTCTGCTAGTTCATATATATATATATAATTATATATATATATATATACACACACACACACACACACACACACACACACACATATATATATATATATATATATATATATATATATTAGCAAAAGTACTTGTCGTTTACTGGGTTCAAAAACAGCCTACAGAAAATGAACTCGGATTTATGAAAGTATGATAGGTTATGAAAAGGAAGGATTGTAAATTAGGGTTGAATTAGGGGGTATGAAAACCAAAGCAAAATATGATGAAAGTAAAAATAAAATATATAAACCCCATAATTCATTATACTATACCTGTTCACACTGAAACACTTATCACAATATATCTATATTAAAAAAAACCTTGGTAAACTTTGTGACATATTTCCATTATATGGAGGTCAGGTGCGAACGAACACCCCATAATTTTATTAATATCAAATTTCTTCAAACTGAAACATAATTATCAAAGTATACTTACGCAGATAGATATGAAAAGTCTTTATAAAATTTGTGCCTATTTCCATTCTATGGAGCCAGGCGCGAACGCAGACCCCACAATTGCATTATACTATCCCTATTTAAGTTAAAACATATTTATCAAAGTATTCTTATGTACACCTATATCAAAAACACTTGTAAACGTTTATTTTTAATTTTATTTTTTTTTTATTTCCATACTTTGTGGAGCAGGCGCGAACGTGGACCCCACAGTTTCAATGAACCACAGTTCTGCCAGATCAAACTAACCCATTCCCGTGTCTCGATACATCTATCATTATATGTGATCAGATTTTTAAAATAGTCAATCATATAGGAGCCTATTCGTCACAAGATACACGGTATTTATTTGCTCCCCCACCGAGCAAATTAGGCACAAGGCCGATTTTTAATGTGAGGAGTGAAGGGGAAAAGGGGACCAACTCCCTGGGGACTAGGGGAGCTGGATAGTGACAATTTGTATTAAGGGTTGCCCCTACACTGACCAAGTTCTTATCTGTGGGTCGCCCCCACATAGGGTCTTTGCTTGCAGTATCTGATGGAACAGATACTACACCTTGATCTTGGCCCGAAGCCCATGTCACGTTCGTGGCGAGATACACACACACACACACACACACACACACACAGACGTTCAGCTTTATATTATAGGTATATATTTATTAATGATGGGACGATTCGAATAATTTTTTCCGATTGCGATACACTTACCGATTCCGTACTTAATTCACGATTCCAATACAGTTACTGATTCCGATTCCGATTCTTCATACATCACTTAATATTTAAATATAAAAGTGCTATTTTTGTCCTGAATACTGTAAAAGATCATCTTAAATGTACCTATGTTTTCTTAAAATTAAAAACAATTTTAAGGAGATAATATGAATATTTTAGACTTACCGGAGGTTTAAATAAATATATATTTATTATTTTATTCTTACTACAAGCCGTGGAAAATATTTCTATAAACAAAATCAAGTAAAAAAGATAATTTAAGGAATCGATTTAGTAGCGGAAATTAGGCTCCAAATTTTCCGATTTCGATATCGATTCCAATACCCGAAAAAGCTCCGATTGTTTTGGTTCCCAATTTAGATTCAGATTAATCGTCCATATATATATATATATATATATATATATATATATATATATATATATATATATATATATATATATGTTTATTTTTCTTTTTAATTTTCACCTCAAACAAGGCATAGTGCCACTTTGAAGACGGGGGGGCTACTATCAGGAACTTCATTAGCGGGGTCATTATGAAGGGAGATGAGTAGAAAGATGTTTGTTAACATTACACTTGAACTTCTGCATATCAGTGCAGTTGGGAAAGCAGAACCCCGGAAGGGAGTTCCAAAGACCCGCAGTTCTGGGGAAGAAACTATTGGAGTAAAAGGTTTTCTTGCACCTAGGGATTTCTACTGTAAAGGGATTAGACTTAGTAGCTTGCCGAGTTTGTCGGGGGTAGTTACGTCGGGGAGGTACAAGTGTTTGCAGTTCGTCAGAGCATTCACCATTAAAGTATTTGTAGAACAGGCAGAGGGATGCAGCATCTCGTCGATGGGACAGAGGCTGAAGTCTAGATGACAGTTCAGGACCTATCAGGTTGGCGACTCTCTTTTGAACCCTGTCTAGGAGCGAGAGAAAAGCAGCAGATGCACCAGCCCAGATGTGACAACAGTACACTATACATGGGCGAATGGTGGCCTTATAGAGGTATAGGATACTGTCAGGCGTAAGTAGTTTTCTAGCATGGTAGATGGAGCCAACCTTCCTTGCAGCAGCCTTGGCAATGCTCTCAATGTATTTATTCCAGTTCATATTCCCTGTAAACGTTAGGCCGAGGAGTTTAAAAGAAGTACTTTCAGGCAATGTGTTCTTGACCATTGCTATTAGTGGTAGAGAAGGTTTCTTGTAGTTGTTGAAGAAAACAAGCTTAGTCTTAGCAGCATTGAATGTGACCATACATTTTTGTCCCCATTCCACTACAGATTGGAGGTCATCCTCTAGTGTTTCTGCCATTTCCTTGGATATGTGTTCATTTATTTTCCTCTCATATCTGTTATAGAGAGTAGTGTCATCGGCAAATATACCCATCTCCGAAACAATTTTATCAGGGAGTTCATTTATGAATATCAGGAATAATAGAGGTCCAAGGATAGACCCCTGAGGTACTCCCGCATTTATGTCATATTGTTTATATATGCATGCTTTGTAAAGAATATGCATTTTTAGAAGGATAATAACTTTTGCGGTCGCTTGTTAAAAGTCAGTTGGTTATTGCTATAACCAATTCGACCGAAACATTGATGTAATTGTGTAAAAACTTAAAAATTATGAGTTTAAATAATGTTGTCGGAAAAGTAAATAAGGTTAATCCCTGTTCTTTATTATTGAGCGCTGATACATAAACATCGTTATATTCATTCATCTATATCTGTGAATATTCTTAACTTTATATACATATATATATATATTATGTATATACATACATATCTATTATGTGTATATACATACATATCTATTATGTATATATGCATACATATATATTATGTATATATATACATGCATATATATATTATGTGTATATGTACGTATACATATATTATGTGTATATATACATACACATATATAGTATGTATATATATACGTTGTGCCTCATAAGTACCCGATCGGTGATCACTTAAGGATACCAGGTGCTGTATGTAGGATGATGTCGACATCTTTCTGCAAAAACTGTAAAGCCTAACGTCAGCATTTCCACTGACTGAAGTATACATGCCACGCGTGGAATTAATATTTCCTTGACTCTTCCTCGAGTTCAAACAACCTACGGTGAATGTCATAAATGTAAATTAAACAAAGTATAGTCCCCATTTGATCGCTGAAGTCTACTAACTGTATTTTAACGTTCGTAATTAGTGTATTTGAAATATTGGAAAGCGTTTATAGGAAGTATAAAATAAACAAAATCAATTGATAATTCGAATTTATAGTCATTATGCACCACATCAGAAAGATTCGTGGATTTGTAATTTTCTTACAAACCTTAAGGTAAAGTCTGTAAATTAAGACATTTTGCAAAATCTAAATGGTTTTTGATAAAAAAATAGAATAAAGATCATAAGCATAAAGTTAAGCAGATCGGTGACATATGTAGTCATAATGCGACATAAAAATAGTCCCAAACCGCTCTATTTCAGGAGAATCTATCGTTCTGAGAATAGTAATCTCTAGCATGCATATATATATATATATATATATATATATATATATATATATATATATATATATATATATATATATCATGATTGAAACGTCTTGTCAGACGAGTGCCACTCTCTCAAATACTTAAAGTCCATGAGCCCCAAAATTACTGTTTTTTTAGTCCTACCGGTGAATTCACACGCTCAAGCAGGCATGACATTGTGAGACGGTCGTTGAGATCAATTATTACATTATTTCAGCATTTCAAGCCGCCACACGTCGCAACTTTTACATCGCGACAGGACCATTTTTATAGACAAATGCTTGAGGGAGTATCTATACACAGATGATATTACAGAGTATTAGCTTTGTACGACAGCTAATCTCTCTCTCGGTTCAAAATGTTGAGATCCAGCAACAAGTAAGAGCAAGATAGCCAGCAACAAGTAAAACTGCAGACCATCTTAATGCGGGTACTGGTCTCCCGCTTTATGAGATCTGCTTCTCCTAGAAAGGTTGCCTTCACCACCGCGTAGGGGAGCCCTCTCCACTCCAACACACACACACATATACACAAACACACACGGTGCTAGTTGGCCGTTGACTCCGAAAAAAGATTCATTCGCCCGTATGATGGTCTTCTCTTAATCCTTCAGGGAGATTAGCCACCCTCCTCACCAAACAAGTCTGGTGGAGGAACCAGTTTAGTCGCCGGTGACCCGACCATGGGGCAAGTAGTGCTGGGTTACATAGTACCAGTAGCATATGACATGACCTTACATGTATATATATATCTATATATATAAAAATGTAAAGTTGGTTCGTTCTAAACAAATAAAACCCTATTTCTAAGTTACCAATTTATTTGAAATTTTCAGACAACCCATCTTTAGAGTCGAGGTATGTTTTTATGTTATTGAAATAAATTTACCTCGCGATTTATTAAAATTAAAATATTAAATAAAATAAATATATTTTTTTTACTGCGAATCTGTTCTGTTGATAAAACTGAACTTCCGGTTCGATTCATTTCACAGCCACGAATTGACGAAAGATTTCATTTTCTGTTAACTCGATAAGTAAAAAAAAAACAAAAAAACTTACTCATGCAGAGAGTGATCCGTGCTGAAATAATAATGTTATTATTTAAAAAGCCATTCTTAACATGGGGAAGGGAGGGTGTTTTGTACCTAATCTGTACTTTAACCTTACAATTAAATAAAAACATATCATAAAACTTTAAACGTGGAAAACGATTTTAAAAAAATAGCGCGGATCACTCTCTGCATTAGCACACACACACACACACACACACACACACACACACACACACAAAAAAAAAATAATAATCCCATATTTTAAAACTTTAAATTCATTTATGTACTTATGTTTTTTAAATTTTATTTATGTTAAGAGTTCACTCATGAAACATTACGTTTTAATTGTTTAGTTTATTTTCACGGCATTGTTTACATAAAAAAGTTTGTTTTAACTTTTTCTAAACTGTTTCATTTTTACGACATACCTCAACATATTATAAACACCCTAACCCCCCCATGTAAAAAAAAAACAAAAAAAAACGCCCGAAAGCCGTTCTTAACATGGGGAAGTTAGGGTGTTTATAATATGCTGGGGCGAGTCGTAAAATTAACGAAGTTGCTATCTATTATTTATTGCAAACATTGCTTGAAATTTATTTATTTGACAAAAAATTAAATTTTGGTACTCCTTGGGCGTTGAGTTCCATGGCGACCAGTAGAAAAAAATAATAGTCGCTCCCTTAGTCTCCCACCTCACCCCGCGCGTAACATATTTTATTTACTGACGTTGCCGTAACTAAACGATTATCTGTCACATTTACAAACATTTATTTATTTATTTTGAAAAAAGTTTTACTTTTTATGAATATTAAAAGCAAATGGGTACTCATGCAGAGAGTGATCCATGCTGAAATAATAACGTTATTATTTAAAAAGCCATTCTTAACATGGGGGAGGGTTTTTGTACCTATTCTGTACTTTAACCTTGCAATTGATTAAAAAAAAACACGATTAAAAAAATAGCGCAGATCACTCTCTGCATTAGCACCGAAAAATGTTACTAAACATTTATTAATAATTTCTCACTTTTTACAAACATTTGATTTTAAATTTCTTTTTAAATGACGACTTTTAACGACTTTTTTTTTAAATATCCCCCCCAATGGTGTTTATTCCGAAATCCGTTGTTAACATGGAGAGGTTGGGGGTGTTTATTCTGAAAGCCGTTCTTAACATTTGTGGAGGTGGATCTAATGTAAAAAAATAAATAAATTAAAAAAAAAACTAAATCATTTACTAATAACTTCTCACTTTTACAAATATTTTTTAATTTACATGCGCAGATGAACAAATTGTTGAATAGTGCGAAAACAAAACATTTAGGTCCACCTCCACAATTTTCTTTTTTAAATGACGACTTTTATTGATAAATAAATTTACTTCTCCGCAACTTTTATTGATAAATAAATCTACTTCTCTGCCACGGGCACTGAACCCCTCCTTTTTTTTGTAATAGTATTTTCGGGTGGGTATGCTGACAACAAATATCAGTTAAATTTTGCAAATAGCCCCCCCCCTCCAAAAGTGGTGTTTATTCCGGAAGCTGTTCTTAATATAAGGAGGTTGGGGAGGGGGGTGATTTTAAGGTGGACCTAATCTAAAAAAAAAAACAAGTTGTTTATGCGCACATAAGCAACTATTTTTTTATTAACTTTTTTTTTTAATTTTTAATTTAAAAATTAGTAAATTTCAATAAATAGAATAATAAATCATTTATCATTAATATGTGTTTTTGGTTTTGTGTTGAATGAAACTTTTTTTTTTCATTACAACAATAATGAACCAATTTAAATCTTCCGGCATGCGTTTAAGGGTTACGAAATTATCAATAAATCGTTTAGTTACTAAGCCAACGTCAGTAAATAAAAAAAAAAATGTTACATGCGCATGCATTAGCCTTGACTGGGAGGGGGGCTAAGGGAGCGACTATTAAATAATTATGCTGGTTGCCATGGAACTCAACGCCCAAGGAGTACCTAAAATGGCACTTATGCACTTATGTTACCGTGCTATTTTTTAAAATAGTATTTTCCTGTTAAATTCAAATTTTACAATATGTTTTTCTTTTATTAATTTGTTAAGTGAAAGTACAGATAACCCGGTCGGTTTCTAATGCGAGAAAAATCTAGCCCCCCCCCAAAAAAAGGGGTACTCTGGATAATAACAAAAAATTAAAATTGCCTCAGTCTCGAAAGATTTCTTCTCTACTGAACGAGGAAAAAAACGGTGACGTGTAGTTCACCTTCTGTTTCTCTCCCCCTCTCTCAATATCTCTCTCTATCCATCTCTCCCTTTCCCTCTCTCAATCTATCTTTCTCTCTATATCACCCTCTCCATCTCTCTTTGAGCCCCTTTCTCTCTCTAACTCCCTCTATCTCCCTCCTTTCCTCTGTTTCATCCCTCTCTGTTTCTAACACTCCACCTCTCTCTCTGTTTATCTATCAATCCCTTTATCTCTCTATCTCCTTCTCTTTCTCTATTTTCCTCTCACTGTCTCTTTTCTATCTATATATCTTCCTCTCTATCTGTCCATCTCTAATCCCTCATCCTATTTTAGTCTCCTAAATTAATTACAGTGAATAAGGCATTGTCAAAACATGGATAAATCCTATTTTAATCACCTAATTTACTGACTGTGAGAATAGAAATTATTTGGAAATTACTGCTACCTTGAACAGCACCAGAAGTAACTGGTAAAACCTTTCTAATTAAATTGATTTTGGCAGCCATTCGGTAACTAAATGACATAGCCTTAGCCCTTGCTGCATGAGGAATACCTGCGACCTTGCTGCCAAGTAGAAGAATTATTTATTCTACTTTAAAACATTCAACTTTTCAAAAATCTCATCTTCGACATCTCCAAAACATCCAATATGGGGAAAAATATTGCAGAAATGCAAACTTATTGTTTAGGATGAATGCACAATGGTACGCAAAAAATCACTTGAGGCTCTTGGTCGATCCTTGCAAGATTTGCGTGGCAATGTCAGACCATTTGGGAATGCAGTAATATTGCTTGCAGGAGATTTCAGACAAATGTTACCTGTTATTCTTCAATCAACACCAGCAGATGAAATAAATGCTTGCCTCAAATACTCTACTTTTTTGTTCCATGTGAAGACATTAAACTTAACTCAAAATATGCATGTACAGTTGCAGACTGTTCGATCCGCACAAAAACTTTTGCTACACTTGTGGGAAATTGGGTACGAAAAAGTGCCAGGTGATCAGAGTTAAGGGCAAAATTCTTTGATTTTTAACTTCTGTAATTTCTGTGATTTTATTTCATCAAAAGAATAGTTAGTTTAAAAGGTTTTTGCAGATATTCAAAATATAAGAATTCCATTTGACTGAGTGAATGAGCTATTCTTGCAGGTCAATACAAAGATGCCCATGAACTTAACGCTATAATCAAATGTAAAATTCCAAGTGAGGTAGTCAAATACAAATCCATCGACACTGTTGTGAAAGCAGATACAGTGGTTAATTATCCAACAGTTATATTTGCCAGGGATGCCACCGCATGTATTGTAACTGAAATTTGGTGTACTAATTATCATGTTGTGAAATATAAACCAATCCAAGCTTTGCAATGGCACATAGCTTTCAGTAAAAAAAAACAAAACAAACAATATCATAGAAACAACAATCTTAACAGGACCTTTCACAGATGAATATATCTTCATTCCATGCATTCCTATGATTCCACCGGATACATCATTGCACTTTAGCAAATTGCACTTTCCAATTTTATTGTCATTTGCAATAACCATCAACAAAGCACAGGGAACAATCTTTACAATTGTGGGCCTTACAGTTACACACTGACTGTTTTTTCACATGGACAATCTATGTTACATATTCAAGAGTCACCAAACCGGAAAATCTCTATATCAGCTAAGAAAATGGAACAACAAAAACTGTGTACCCATGCAAAATGGAAATTTAAACCTATAAGAAACATGCTTTTTCTCATTTTGGAACTTTTTCCATTGCGCCAATTTGAGCCACAGCAACGCGTGGCAGGGCACAGCTAGTATATATATATATATATATATATATATATATATATATATATATATATATATATATATATATATACTTTATTTAATCGCATAAATTAATATACGAAGATATAATTTTATGTCTAAATGTTTCAGTATTCAATCTAATAGTGCTCAATATATAGGTAGAGATATGTAGTAAGTTATGAAAATATATATGGCAATTAGCTACACAGAGTATTCCGCGTTTCATCCCAGCGAGAATTCGTCTAATATGCTGACGAATTCTCACGAGAATGAAACGCAGAATATTCTGTGTAGCTTAATTACCATATATATTTTCAAAATTATTACTATATACCCCTATATATATATATATATATATATATATATATATATATAATGAACTAATTTTCCCCTCACATTTTGACCTTAATAGGATTAAAAATCGAGACATTTCATGCAATGTAATATGCACAAACTGCAGCACAATATCTGAGGTGTGTTATAGGCATATGACCTCTCCACTTCCTCGAAATCGTAGATTCTTATATTTTTCTAATGAGAATTCACTGCCAAAATCGGTTAAAATCAATGGAAGTAGTAAAATCTTTTCTCGCTAATTAATTCCTCCTATCCCGTCACCACTTACAACGTTGCGGGATCGTTCACAAGGGACAGTTACGGAAGAACACCGGTTTCTGTTTTCTGTACTTCGTAGTTGCTTTAAAAACCTGGAATGGCATTTCACGGTGCGTTTCCGTTCTATGCTTCCTATTAGGTGAAACGCACCACAGAATTAACCGATACCGATAGCGACATTCCCACAAATATTAATTCTTATCTGACGCTTACTTTTACATTGCTTGATTACCATTTTTAACCCAACATCTTTACACTAGAAAAAAGAAGATTATTTCCATTTTTTTCATATAGAATTAACATTTGAAACATCATTTCCGTTTTATTTCGTTTTGTAGTTGCTTAAACAAACTGGAATGGAATGAGTGAAACGCACGATGGACTTCACTGAATCGAAAGGATATTGATGGCATTTTTTTTTTCGCTTTTAGCTGTGTTTTTTTTTGTTTTGGTTTTGCCGAACACGTTCATTATTTTATGCCCTTATTTGGGCTTTTTGTTTTTCCGATTTCTATTTTAAACGGTTTGACGTCTGTTTGCTGTTTTTCTTTTTTGGGAATATTTAAACAGGATTATTACTTTGCTTATTCTTTACTTTACCCCTCTCCTTAACACACACACACACACCTCCAAACACTCGGACAACGCCGACATCCCCCGTTAGTGTGTATATATATATATATATATATATATATATATATATATATATATATATATATATATATATATATATATATATATACACTTGTGCCCGATATTATTCATACCCCTCGGATCTTTGAGATTTCTATAAGAATATTGCTCAAACCAGAAGGTAGACAATATTAAAGGGATTTCAAACAATAAATCAAGCATAAGCATTTAATTTAAACTCAACAAATAAATAAATTATGCAAGTTTGAAACATTATACAAAGAAAAACAATAATGGCACTAGTTCAAAATTATTCATACCTCTCTTACTAATAGTCAATAGCATGCCCTTTATGCTTAACAACTGCCTGTAACCGTTTTGGATATTTATCAACAAGGTTTTTACAAGCATCAACACTGATTTTTGACCATTCTTCAATGCAGTAGTTCTCCAAATCCCTCAAATTTCTAGTTTTCCGCTTTTTAACCTCAGTTTTCAATATGTGCCAGAGGTTTTCGATAGGGTTCAGGTCGGGACTCTGGCTAGGCCATTCCAAAACATTAATTTGATTATCGTCAAACCATTTCTTGACTATTTTGGTAGTATGTTTTGGATCATTATCCTGTTGAAGGACCAAGTTTGGTCCTAAATGGAACTTCTCCGCATCCTGTCTACTGTTTTTCTGGAATATTTCCAAATATTGCTCCTTCTTCATGGTTCCATCTATCTTGATCAAACTACCTGGACCACTAGCCGAAAAGGAGCCCGTAAACATTAGGCTACCACCACCATGTTTCACCGTGGGTATGGTGTTCTTTGGGTTGTAAGCTTCTCCTTTCTTCCTCCAAACGTAAGAAGCATCCATATGGCCAAACAATTCAATTTTTGTTTCGTCAGTCCACAAAATACTTGAGAAAACGGACTTTTGAGAATTCACATGGGTCCTAGCAAACTTTAGACGTGCGGCAAGGTGTTTTCCGGTGTGCAATGGAGTCCTTCTTGGTCTTCTTCCTTTCAGACCATTTTCATGCAGAGTCCTTTGCAATGTTTGCCTTGATATTTTTATGCCAGAAGACTCCAGATTTTCTAAAATGTCCTTAGTAGTGGTGGTTGGATTTCCATTAACACTTCTTACAATATTCCTGGTGGCTCTAGCAGACAGTTTCCTTTTCCTTCCTCTACCAATCAAGTTGTTTGTTGTGTTGTGGCTCTGGAATTTTTTGATGATGCTCTGTACTGTTGCTGTAGGGACCTCAAATTTCTTGGAAATTGACTTGTAACCTAAACCATCCTTATGTGAATTCACAATTTTAGTCCTAAGATCATTACTAAGCTCTTTTTTCTTCCCCATTCTAATAATTTTTATTCTTTTATTGGTTTTCAGTTGATATCATTTTAATTTCTGAAAAATGCAAAAAACGAAATGAAATTAATTAAAGGTTGTATAAAAGCATTCAAAATAAGAATCAAACAGGAAACAAACAGTCAGAAACTCGATTAATACTGAAAAAATAAGGGGGTATGATTATTTTTGAACATTGCAGATTTTATAAATAGCTGTATATTTCTTTTATTACAAGTATCCCGAGATTTTAAAATGACGAAAATGATCAGAAGAGGTTTATTAAGAATATGTATCAATATGGACGTAAACAATAAATTCTTACAAAGTTACACCTAATAAACTCAATTTTCAAGGGGAGGGTATGAATAATATCGGGCACAAGTGTATATATATATGTATATAAATATATATATATACCGAGTTAAAGATTAATAACTGTAAATTATAAATCAGTTTCAAAGGGAAAGACAAAAAAGTCAACAAGAGAGTACGATCGTTTCGGGAACGATAATCACTTTATTAAATTGACAATATTTATTGACAATAATTGAGAAAGGTTTTGGCTTCGATAATAATCTCCTGATCAGCAAAAAATAGTGTGAGGGAGAAGCAGTTTAAGACATTAAAATAAAAGTAGCATTTTTGTAGGCGGATATTCCTGCAAATACCTAAAAACATGAGAACGAAGTTATTTTTTTTATTTTTTATTTTTTTACAGAGTGATCACCACTTATCAAGACCCGGAAGCCACTCAGGGATAAGGATTGTTGCAAGTACATTACGTTAGTGTAGAGATTTGATGAAGTGTTTAATTAACGGGGCGGTTCATTAGGAATTTGTTTACGTTGAACTTGAAGACATCAAAGTTGTAGTCCGGTGGGAAGCAGGCAGACGGAACAGAGTTCCACAGCCGTGCAATTCTAAGAAAGAAGCTTTGTTCATGAAATCTGCGTTTTGATTTAGGCACAGATAAAGAGTGGGGGAAATTTTTCACAGTGGATTCAGATAGACGGGTGTTTTTCGTGAAAGATTGGCGAGGGGGGACCAGAGATTGGAGTTCAGACGAGCACCTGCCATGGAAATAACGATAAAACAAGGATAGGCTCGCAACGTCTCTTCTGTGGGAGAGAGGTTGCAGGGTAGAGAAAAGGGCATCCCCCACTAAGCCACGAAGTCTATTTTGTTCTCTGTCAAGGCAGGATAGGCTGTTTTTAGCAGCTCCTGCTCAGATATGGCAACAGTATTTCGATCCTTGGATGTACTTGGCTTTTATATAGATAGAGAATTGCATCAGTAGTGAGATATCTTCTGGAGCGGTAGAAGGATCCCACCATCTTTCCAGCGACCTTGGCAACAGACTTGATGTATGTGTTCCATTTCAGATCAGGAGTAAAGGTCAAACCCAGAAGCTTGTCAAAACACGGGGCCTCACCAAGACGAGAGCCATCCATAACAATTGATGCCAGATGGGGATCAGAGCGTTGATGATGTAAGGATAGGAGTTTGGTTTTGGATGCATTAAAGGTAACCAGCCACATCTTCCCCCACTGAACCACGCGCTCGAGATCAGAGGAGAGAGAATCAGAGAAAACTTTGTCATTTACAGCCTTTGATGTGTTGCCGTAGATGGTCGTGTCATCAGCATAGATATCAACGAATGATTTAAGTATGTGTTTAGGGAGGTCATTGATGTAGATCAGGAAGAGAGTTGGGCCCAGGATTGACCCCTGAGGGACTCCAGCATTAATATTGCAGGCCTCCGATTTTTGTCCATCAACAACTACTCTTATGAGCCTATCGGAGAGAAATGATTTAATGATTGAGAACACATTTCCAGTTATTCCGTAGCTGGAAATCTTGTGAAGTAGGCCCTTATGCCATACCTTGTCAAGAGCAATTGCCCTAGAAAGGAAGCCTTTGTCAAGAGATTCACGAATCCTGTGGGATATAACCGTCAGCACATCTGCGGTAGATCTTGCAGAGCGGAAACCATATTGTGTGTCACTAAGAAGGTTATTCCTGCTGAGGTGGTTGACTATTTCTCTATTTAATATGGATTCCTGCTGAGGTGGTTGACGATTACTCTATTTAATATGGATTCCAGCAACTTACTCATAACACACAATTATTAATTTAATGTTGATAATGAAAATTGAAAATTACGAAATAAAATTACGAGAAAAAATAAATTGTATTCAAATACCTTATTGATTTTCATTATAAAACTTGTTTAAAGTTCAGTCAGTATACCTATGGCATGTTGCTGTATCTTCTCACCAAATGGCTGAAATAATTATTTAGAGTTTCTTTTGATTTAAAAACGCTGAGCTCATGTACAGTTAAAACGTCCCTCTTGAGAACGCTAAACTTAAATTTCTTTTGAAAAAAAAAAACTTTTAATGATCTTAGGGAGACACTTGGTATTTATATAGTCGTAATTATTTTAGGGATAAATTATTTATTGTGATAGTAAGATACTAAAAATATAATTATGTTAATAATAATGAGAGTAATAATAATGAGAGTAATAATAGAATATAATTAAATAACAAGATAGTTATGACATTAATAATAATAAAAATAATATTAATAATAATAATAATAATAATAATAATAATAATAAGAGCAAAATAAGTAAAATAATAATCATAATACTTATTAAATAATATTATTAATAATTATAAAACGATAATGATCAAATATTTTTACGGGGTTTTACTCTGTCAAACTTCATCAGACATCTACGTATGCGTGGTGAAAATATTTAATCTTTTCGGTTTAAACATGTTGAGTTATTCTCATTGAATTTTAATATAGCCAGAGATTAAATCTACAAAGGGTGCAGAATTTGTCATCGGATTTATAATACACTATTAATCAAACTGAACTCATCTATTGCAACTCTATTAAACAACATACGATATACTTTGGATTTAATTCTGGTTCTATAAAACAAAAATATCATTAAAACAAACAGCATTCGCAAAATATATTCGGTATTTCAAAGATATGAATATGCCTTTAAGCATACAATGGAAAATAATAGACTTTTTAAAGCATATATCAAAATTCAATGACAATAGATCAACATGTTTAAACCGAAAAGATGAAATATTGTTACCATGCATGTATAGACGTTGCATGAGGTTTGACAGATTAAAAACCCCCATAAAATATTATTAATATGATGATTTATCTGATCAGTATCGTTTTATAATGAATAATATTATTTAATAATAATAATAATAATAATAATAATAATAATAATAATAATAATGATAATTATTATTATTATTTTATTATATTATATTGTCGTCAATATTACTATCATTATTATTAGCATTATTATATTTTTTCTATCTTACCACCACAATAAATAAATAATTTATCCACAAAATAATTACAACTATATTAAATACCATGTTATATCCCTTAAATTATTAAAATTAAAAGTTTTTTTATTTTATTTCATTTTTCAAAAAATTTCAAATTGTTTGCCTTGAATTTTCAGTTTAGCGTCCTCAAGAAAGACGATTTAACTGTTAATTAACCCAGCGTTTCAAAATTAAAAGAAACGCTAAATAATTTTTTCAGCCATTCGAACACAAGATACAGCAGCATGCCAAAATATATACCGACTAAACTTAAAACAATTTTTATAATGAAAATCAATAAGATATTTAAATAAAATTAATTTTTTTCTTTAAAAATTTAATTTTTTTTACCTAATTTTATTCCTAAATTTTCTATTTTCATTATGAACATAAAATAAGTAACTTCGTTCTTATGTTTTTAAATATTTGCAGCAATATCTGCATTACTTACTACCAATAAGGCTAATTTTATTGTAATTTCTTAAACCTCACTACCCATTTTTTTCTGATCAGGATATTATATTCGAAGACAAAACCTTTCTCAATTATTGTCAATAATTATTATCAAATATATAAAATGAATATCGTTTCCGAAATGATCGTACACTGAAGTTGTTTTTTTTTTCATTCTGAAACTGATTTATAATTTACAATGATTAATCTATTTACTGAATATTAATATAGCTCTAGGAGTTTATTAAATAGCTACAGTACTATGGAGCTTATTAAATATCTGTAGTACTATGGGCACTGTGCTTAAAAATATTAATACACTTATTAATGCATTAAAATAAATTCTGCTCTTTAGACTGTAGATTTAATACACTCTTTAAAATATAAAAGATATATCTATAATATAAAGCTGAACGTCTGTGTGTGTCTGGTCACGAATAGGCTCCTATTTGGTTGACTATTATAGAAAACTGATCACATATAATGATAGAAGATGTATCGAGACACAGGAATGGGTATGTTTGATCTGGCATAAGTGTTTTTGATATAGATGTACATAATAATACTTTGATAAGTATGTTTTAACTTAAATAGGGATGGTATAATAAAATTGTAGGGTTTGCGTTCGCGCCTGGCCTCCAGAGAATGGAAATAGGCACAAACTTTAATAAAGACTTTTCATATCTATCTGCGTAAGTATACTTTGATAATTACGTTTCGGTTTGAATAAATATGGTATAATAAAATTAAGGGGTGTTCGTTCGCGCCTGAGGGCCATATAATGGAAATATGTCACAAAGTTTAACAAGGTTTTTTTAATATAGATCCACAGAATATTGTGATAAGTGTTTCAGTGTGAACAGGTATGGTATAATAAATTATGATGGCGTTTATCTATTTTATTTTTACTTTCATCATATTTTGCATTGGTTTTGATACCCCGAAATTCGAAGCTATCTCTTTACATCCCTTCCTTTTCATAAGCTATCATACTTCCATAAATCCGAGTCCATTTTCTGTAGGCTGTTTTTAAACCCAGTAAACGACGGTTACTTCTGCTAGCATATATATATATATATATATATATATATATATGACAGCCCCTTTAAGAAATTGGTTTCTTATCGTTGAGCACTTTCAGTTGAATTAAATTCGGTCAATTTAGCTCTTCTGCATAGATCATCGTATAACACTGTATGACTGGCATACAGAACATTTAAAATAAAATAAATTCAACGTTATTTCACGCGGTTAATGGTTGTCGAATGGATACGTTCTTTGCTAATAGAACCAGAGATGTCTGGTGTTGCCGAGTTCGAATCGTTCGACTGGTGTTAATCGTGACACCGTGCACTGAAGATTCCCGAAAGGATTGAACGTTGTGTCTGTAGGTATTTAATTATTATAATAATAAAAAATAATAATTATTACAGTCCCTTTAAGAAATTCGTTTCTTATCGTTGAGCACTTTCAGTTGAATAAAAGTTGGTCAATTTAGCTCTTATGCATAGATCATCGTATAACGATTAGATCACTGTATGACTGACCTAAAGAACATTTAAAATTAAAATATTTATCACCGAGTGGTCCGAGACGGTGTATCAAAGTTTACAGTTACCCAAAGGTGCTGAGTTCAATCGTAAACGAAGGCAGTGAAAAGTAACATTCAAAACAGAGAATCAGCAACTATGTTCTAGAGCCTAGCTTGAGTCCGAACACGGTACCCCCGTAATAATAATAAAGGGTTGAGTTCGAGACTCCTAAAAAACGGTTCCCTAGTTCGATACAAAACACCTGATGAAGGCCAGAGGGCAAAACGGCCGAAACGTTGTGACTATAACAACCAAGATGAGGAAGTCATTCCGACAATCTCAATAAATGAAAACACCTCATCTCAAAAATACAGACAATTACTAAATTGTTTAAATTCAACGTTATTTCACGCGGTTAACGATAGCCGAATCGATACGGTCCTTGCTAATCGAGCCAGAGATGTCTCGTGTTGCCGAGTTCGAATCGACACCGTGCACTGAAAATTCACGAAAGATGAAACATTATTTAATAATTATAGTAATATATATATATATATATATATATATATATATATATATATATATATATGTGTGTGTGTGTTAATTTTTGCCATCGTCAATCTGTCTTTCATAAAATAGGATCATGAATTCCAAGATGGAATGTGAAAACTTTTAGTGGGTCACGTGCTTCAGGTACGCTTAGAAAAGAACAGTTCATTCTTACGATGAGTAATGCATCTCTAGATGCATTCTAGAATGATCAACGAATAGTGTTAGGTGTGTGCATACTTGTTTATGAAAATAAGAAATGAAGGTACACAAAAAGATAATGCAAGAACGCGAAACCGGCCTCTTATCAACAGAATCTGTATTCGTCTTTAACCTGAAGATGTATGATTCCCAAATCATCAAACATATAAACAGTAATATTTTCATAAACTTTAAAATAGAGATATTAAAGGAATTTTTATATTAAAAAAAAAAATGCGCATTGTTCCGGTCTTCATCGAAGGAATGTAAAAGATAAATATATATCCGAAACGTTTGCAGATGATTAAAGGCGTATCTATTCATCTACATACAGTTGGGTTGGTGAAACTGAAGCAAGACACACACATGCACCCACATGAATATTGATTAATAAATCATTTTCATTTCGCAGATTGAGAGATATCGATAAAAGTCCTTTTACTGTTTAGTTGCATTCGTATGTGACTGGACATTCGGATATTTTATTCAATACTAAATCTATTAACATTAATGTGTCGTAGATAACGAATTAGCTATATTTTGATTGTTATATATAGATGCACCTACACCAACATATATATATATGTATATATATGCATATGTATATATATATATATGTGTGTGTGTGTGTGTGTGTGTGTGTGTGTGTGTGTGTGTGTGTGTGTGTGTGTGTGTGTGTGTGAAGTATTTTGTCATTAAAACAAACTTGGTTCAAACAACAGGGAGTTTTTGTTTAGTTTTATCTTTTCGAATTTTTCAATTTTTCTGATTACGTTTTTTTGTTGTATAGATTGAAGATATTAATAAATGTCCCATAGTTAAATTTTTCTCTACGACGCATGTCGCGATTTTTTGCTTTTCGGCTTTCGTCCTGACATCGTCAGGAGCATTTGCAGAGTGGGTTGTGGGAATGGTCGTTAGTAGTAGTATTCTATGGCTTATGCGTGCGAGGCCGTTTGCGCACAGTGAAGAGGGATATATATATATATATATATATATATATATATATATATATATATATATATATATATATATACTGTGTGTGCAAAATCAAGACTTCAAGACAAGGTGTTGATGGCAAAGAAAAGTGTATTTCATTTTATGTTACAATTGTTTCAATGTCCAGTTCGAAAATTTCAAGCATTATATCGTTTGAACATTTTCAAAAACCAGCATTTCTTCAGACTTTGGGTTGTCTAAATAAATAAAATATTGGAGGTCCTCTAATTACTATTCTTATAAACAAAACCACCCACGACTCCCTCTTTTTTCTTTCTATTCAAAAAAATGCTACAGTGCCAAAAGTGTGTTTATTCATAAAGTCTGAGGAATGCTAGTTTTTGAAAATTTTCAAACGATATAATGCTTGAAATTGTCGAACTAGATATTGAAACAATTGTAACGTAAAATGAAATACACTTTTTGTTGCCATCAACACCTTGTCTTGAAGTCTTGATTTTGCACACGCAGTATATTAATGCTCAATTATGAAATGTGATAATTTTGTAGCTTAATCCTTAAGTCAACCTTTTTTGGCTTAAAACCTATTTGTATATGAAAATTTACTGAATTACACGAACTCAGTATATTACATATAAGTCTATATATATATATATATATATATATATATATATATATATATATATATATATATATATATAACTACTTCATTTATTCACATAAATTTAATATACGAAAGCATAGATTTATGCGTAAACTTTAAGTATTTACTTCAAAAGTGCTCAATACGTAGGTAGAGCTAGTTAGTAATTTATAAAATATATATGGCGATTAAGCTACACTGAATATTCTGCGTTTCATCCAACTATAGGATTCGTCAGGCTTATGCGCGAATTCTGTCGTTGCTTCTTGTTTTTATATATGTTGAGGATTTCTAGTTGGCCAATCAGCTTTCTAGTATCCATCGCGCCCCTTCCTCTCAGCCAATGGGCATGCATTTTATCAAACAAAGGATCTGTTTTAGAGCTAGGTTAGTGGTTTTAGGTGGCCGTTCTCCTTTTTCTTTTATACATATAAATATACCTATGTGTACGCAATAATGCACATATATATATACATATATACATATATATATATATATATATATATATATATATATATATATATACATATATGTGTGTGATCGTTTATCTATATTCATGTTTATTTAATTCATTTATTTGTTTGTTTTCTATTGTTATTGTTAGTTTTAAAGCTATTTTGTATCGCTATCCTAGAGTAAGTTTTATTTTGTGAACACAGTTGTTTGCTATTTCCCGCCTACAGTTTAATAGATTTTGAGGTTCTTTAAAGTACAGAATAGAAAATTTTTCATGGAGGCATAATTTACATGGGTCGTCTAAATGTCTGCATGTGGTAGCTTGTCTCATTATTTTCCATTCGACTACCGGCGAATGTCCGCTTTCTTTGAGTTCCCAGTATTTATTCGCTAGTGTTGTTTTCATACGGTGTTTTTTATTTTTGAATGTGCTTTTGTGGTCATAGTATCGGGTTTTGAAATCTAAGGAAGTCATGCCTATGTAATATTTCTTGTTATTCAGGTTTTCTTTCGCAAATATTGTTGCTTGATAACCTACGTTTTTTGTTAGACATTTGTTTTGGACTGGGCAAAGTGTGCGGTGTCTACAATTGCATTTATCTTGTTCGTTATTAGTATTTTTATTTATGGTATGGTTGTTCTTGTCCGGGGTTGGTTTGTTATTATTATTATTATTATTATTATTATTATTATTATTATTATTATTATTGTTATTATTATTATTATTATTATTATTATTATTATTATTATTATTATTATTATTATTATTATTATTATTATTATTTCTGCTAGTGTTGGTTTTATTTCTGTCATGGTGTCTACTGTTTTTATTGTTTATTTTGTTGTTGTTTACATTGTTTTCATTTAGTATTTTGTTATTATGTGCCTTAATTATCATCTCTAAATTTTCGCAACAACTGTAAGATAACTTCAAGGTATTTTTATTGAAGATTTTGTATAAGGGGTTGGTTGCGGGAAAGTGTTTTTCAATAAGATCTAGAAATTTCTTGCCAAGTTTTGTTTTTAACATTTGATTGTATGGGGCCGTATACCAAATTATAGTTCTTTTTCTTCTGTTTTTAATTTTATTATAGTTGTTGGTGTTTTGTTGCTTATATTTGATATCGATATTTTTGTATCCACTATTTTTTAGGGCTGTTTCGTAAATATTGGATGACCTGTTAAATGCATTTTCATCGCTTGAGTTATTACTGAGTCTACTTACGATCGAGTTAGGAATATGTTTTATAATTGATGGTGGGTGGTTGGACTTAGGGTTTACGTAAATTGGAGTAGCGTTATCTTTTAAGTATGGTTCATATGTGTTTTTATCTAAGTTTAACGTGACGTCCAGGAAGTTTGTTATTTGTATGTTAGCTGATATGTCCGCTTTTAAGCCTAATTTTTTCATTTCTTTGTGTATGATTTTCTTAAAGTTTTCTCCCTTGACTTTGTTGGAGTGTTTTATTATAGCTAGTCCGTCATCTCTATATAGGCCGATATCCGTAGTATCGAATATGCTTGTGAGGGTATATAGAATGAATCATCCCACAAGATCTGATGCCTCTGCAGAGTCTCTGGCACCCATCGCCAAATCGAATGAATTTTTCATTTTATTTTTTATATATTGGTTATTGTTATTTATTAGAACTGATTTTCTACATTTTTTAATTATGTTGATTTCTTCTGAGGATGTATCAGTGTATACCTCGGCAAATTCTAGGGCAATGTTAAAAAGTTCTTCGGATATCGAGGGATAAAAGTCTATGATGTCAAACTGTATGAACGTACATTTATGTTTGTTTTCTATATTTTTAAACCAGGTGATTGCTTCGGTAGTATTTGCCCACTGGTTTAGTTCTAGGTCCTGTTTGATTTGTTTGGTTACTCTAGAAAGTATAGTTTTGCTAATTCTACCTATTTCTGGTTTAGTTGGGTTTATCAGGCGGGTGCTGGGATTATTATTAAAGTCCCATTTGTGGTCTTTAAGCAGAATGTATGACTCTATAGGTTTCAATTTGCCAACTTTATCGCTAATTTTTAGTTTATCGGTAATTTGTTTACTTTCAGTATTTATTATATCTATGTAATCGCATTTGTTTGTGTCTAGTTTTTTGTAATTTTTTGTAATGTTTTCTGTGATTAGTTTGTTATATTCTTGCTTATCTATTTTATAAAAGTTTCTTGTTTTATCTGCTTTTACAAAGATTTTATTAGAGTTGTTTATGTTTCTAACGATTTTGTGTAGTTTCCGTTGGAAATTGTTAGGTTGATTGTGGAATTCTAGGTTTTTAATTACGTTTAAAAGGTCATTTTCAAAGTTTATCAAAAGGTCTACTGTTTTCGCATTTTTAAGGGTTTTAAAACCATAGGATTCTTTTTTGTTTACGTTTTAATTCTTAAGGAAGAAATTTGCTCGCCATCGCATTCGGCGTATTAGTTCATCTGTTTTTTGGATTAATTTAATAATATAGCTATGCTTGCTGGGTGTGGGGATGTTTTTTTTTTAGCGATGTTTCGAAATTAACTCTTTCCATATCTATTTTTAATGTGGTGAAATAAATTCTTTTGAAAGTGCTCGAGTGTTTTAGGAGCTAAGTATAACTACTTCATTTATTCATATAAATTTAATATACGAAAGTATAGATTTATGCGTAAACTTGAAGTATTTACTTCAAAAGTGGATACTAGAAAGCTGATTGGCCAACTAGAAATCCTCAACATATATAAAAACAAGAAGCAACGACAGAATTCGCGCATAAGCCTGACGAATCCTATAGTTGGATGAAACGCAGAATATTCAGTGTAGCTTAATCGCCATATATATGAATTTGTATTTTTTGTGTATCATACTCATATTTTCTCAATATATTTAAAAAGAAAATACAACTTTGTTATATATACTGCATTCATCTGCAAAATATTTTGCTAATTTGCATATTCTGTTACACATGCATTTTAATACACACTTAGGGTGTTTTTCGGTTTTCTTATGGGATGATCATCTTTAGTAAACTATTACGTGTAATTATATTCATGCAGATATTTTACATGATTTATACTTGCGTAATATTTGCGTAAAAAGGTTATCGTAAACACAAAAACTTTTTCTATGTATATTTTATGTGTGCGTATATATATTGTTTAAAAAGTTTGCTTACCAAACTCCTCTGTCAGCCTTTGGTCTACGGACATAAAACTTCATATATAGGATATTCGAACCTATTGAAAACTTTATATTTGTGTTTTAACCGGGGAAAATCTGTGCAAAAGTGTGAAAATTAAAAACATGGAATTTGTCGAATGACGGCATTAAGAGTATGCATTCGTAACATAATAACTATTGGTTCATTTTTTTTATTTTTAGCCTTGAATCAAATATATGTTCATAGCTCAGGCATGAACGTCAAAGGAAAAGTAAATCGTCAGCTAAACGATTTGGTTTCGATTCTCGGTGGTGGCTCAGGAGTCATTTTTAAATACCTTTTTAATCATTCCTATATATATTGGGTCCAATATAATATAATGATAAATACGAAATCTGAATTAATGAAAATATCATATTTAAGCGTATTTTACAACAGGGCAATGCTAGGCGACCTGCTAGTATATATATATATATATATATATATATATATATATATATATATATATATATATATATATATATATATACATAGATATATATGATGCCCGGAAAACTCGTCTCCGGAAAACTCGACCCCGGAAAACCCGTACCCGGCAAACTCGTACCCGGAAAACTCCCCCTTTTTAGGAAAACAGGTCCCTTATTGAATAAATATCGATTGAAAACACATTTTACAGCCGTTCTCGAAGAAGATTTCGTCTTTAAAAGAGAATGCACATCCCATAATATTAAACAAAATTATTTTTAAATCTTGTTTTAAAAAATAAGCTTCACCACGGATTCGAGACACGAAAAATACTTTAGTTTTAACACTTTTTGTGTTATTACGAAACAAAAATAAAATAAAGAAAATACTTGCGTATTATCAAAGAAAGAAATTATTTTTTTAGGAGAATTAATTTAGTTTAAACAATTCTTGTGTTATTACAAAACAAGAATAAAAGCAAACACGGTACTTATGTATTTTTGGTATCGATCTGAAATAATCGAAAGCCATTCTTAACATGGAGACGATATCGTTTAAAAATCATTTCGGGAGCACTTGTGCAGTATGAAGACGGCGGCTATTGTTAGAGGATGATATCTCACATTTCTTCTTGGTAAAATAACGGGGCAAATAAGTAACAAACAAGTTTTTTTTTTCCGAACAGAAAAATATTTTAAAACCAAAACATTTATTGTATAAAAATGTATCAATATATAATTGTAAACACATTTATTTAAAAGTCTGTGTAAGAAAACATAATTTTAATAAACAATTTTGTAATAAAAACATTGGATTTTTGTTAAGTAAAATAGCTCTTCTTTTTTGATAAATAAATAATTTAAATGAAACATTTTTTTAATTAAACCGACTTAGAAGGGTCAACAACAAATTAACAATTTAAATGTTTTTTGACCGAGAATCGCCATTTGGCGAAAGTTTAGTGTAATGCGCCAAGAAAAGATCGCCGCCGTGCTCATACAGTACAAGTGCCTTTCGTTGTTTTGTGTACACAAAAGGTGTTAAAAGTTCGGTACTTCACGGAAAACGGTAACCCAGCGTAAACGGTATTTTTATTCAATGATTGCTCCCTAAATGCGTTTTCTTTCACTTTCTTCGACTTTATTTTTTAACGTGTATTTATTATATTTTTTTAATTTGTTTTTTCTTCGGATAAATTTGATTCTATACTTTTATTCTGTGCTTGCTTTTATTTTATTTTTATTTCATTTTATTTTTTATTATTATTTTCTCCACTAAATATTATTTTTTGTTAAATTATTTTTTCATACATATTCAAATAATGCTTTCGCCCATTCCCTTTTTTGGTCTCAAATAAAACCTTCAAAAAGTTTTCGTGATTAAATAAACCAAAGAAAACCTTTTGCGCATGCGCTTTGAGGGAGCAATAATTAAATAAACGCACCGTTCCTCATGAAGAACCAAATTTTCGAAATAAATTATTTGTTTGATTATTTTATAATACAAGAAGTGTTTTTTGTTTGTTTCGTAATAACCCAAGAAATGTTATATAGTTTCGTTTTCGTGTCTTCCGTTCGGTTTCGTTACATAATCAATCGTATCCACTTCCGGTAGCTTGATTTTTTTCCGAGCAGTAATCTTCGACATTACCTAAAAATATACAAATTTATTTTCTTTTGGAAGGGGGGGGGGAGGCTTGTTTTAAAACTCTATCTACCTCGGTATTTTTTTAAGTTTCTATTTTTGAGAGATTATCGAGACTTCTAAGACGTGATTATCTCATGTCAGACATTTTTTGTTCAAAAGTAACACTCGACATTTACTTGCTTTTTTTTTTTTTAACTAAATAAACTCTTTAAATAAGTTGAACCACTAAACACTTAGAAAAATCAATTCAATCTTTTTAAAACAACATTAAACAAGTAAAAATATTTTAAAAAATATTTTGGATGTGTATTCTCTTTTAAAGACAATATCTTCTTCAAGAACGGTCATAAAATGTGTTTTCAATCGATATTTTTTCAATAAGGGACCAGTTTATATATATATATATATA